>NW_010357686.1:444979-552295 GCF_000414095.1 Morus notabilis
TCTTCCGATGTGGGACTCGGATACATGGCCTTTTTTTTTTTCTTTTCTTTTTGTTTTTGAAGTGATGATGTATTGCTACTTCCTAGTTCCTACTATTGTCATGGGATAAAAAATTGATATATATATTATACATACTACTAAAGCAGGCACCCGGGTTACTGTTTTTAGAATATTGCCCGGTCTTTCTTCTCCTTCTTCTTTGGAAAAATTCCGGATGTGTCCTAAATTTGTGTCTTTACCGTTTTATCCTTTGTTTTTGAAGTGATGATGTATTGCTACTTCCTAGTTCCTACTATTGTCATGGGATAAAAAATTGATATATATATTATACATACTACTAAAGCAGGCACCCGGGTTACTGTTTTTAGAATATTGCCCGGTCTTTCTTCTCCTTCTTCTTTGGAAAAATTCCGGATGTGTCCTAAATTTGTGTCTTTACCGTTTTATCCTTGGTTGTTTATTTTTACTTTGGTTTTTGTTTGGGTATTTTTGTCTTGTCCTCTCAGTCTTCTCACAGCTTTTTTGGTTACGTTGTGTGAATTTTCCTTTTTGCCATTAGTTTTTTCCTCATTCATTTGTGCTTTATTTGACCGTTTTCGTAACTTTGATAGAAGAGAAGTTTCGGGTCTTTTCTTTTCATTTCTTTTCTTTTCTCCGACTGCCGTTCACCTGGCATGTCTTGGCAAAGAGTTTCTTTTATTTGCTCTGAAAATGTTTTTCCTCCTTTTCCTCTCTATGTCTGCAGCTTTTCTCACGCATATTACCCCGGTTCCTTTTTTCTTTCCGTGAAAGTTCTGGGTTTCATTTGTTCTAAAAATGCTTTGTCCCCTTTGATTTCCTGCTTCTTGCTTTTGTTTAGGGGTTATTTGGCCTTTACGGTTTTTTTCCGGTCAATGTTTCTAGGCTTCTTTTGTTCTTAATATGTTTTTCGTCTTCTTCTCTTCTTTTTTTCTTGGTCTTTTCGTTTGGGCTTCTTACCCTTTGTGTTGATTTTGGTTCGGTGAAGCTTCAACGAGAAACCCTTTGCCTTAGGGTTTTATGTCCGTCAAATTTTTTGCCTTCATTTTATGCTTTGATTTCCTTTTGTTTGTAGGTTATTTTGCTTTCTTAGCCTTTCACTTCATGCTTTTCTTCCTCTTAAGTTTCTGTTTTTGTTTAGTTTTTTTTTTTCATATTTTTGTGTTTTGTTCTACTCATTTTCTTTCCATTTTTGTTAATCTTCTAGATTTTGGTTCAGTGAAGCGTCAACGGTTTATTATATTTGAAATTTTTTGTTCCATTTTTTTTTCCGTTTGCATGTTCTCTGATTATTTTTGTTATCCCTTTTCTTTTCTTCTCTTTTATTTTTTCATCTTTTTCTTCCTTTTTCGATCTTCTATTTCTTCTCCGAATAATTTATCTTTTTTTTTCATCGTGTTTTGGTTTGATTTGTTAAAAAAAAAAAAAAAAATTCCCTTTTCATGTTCTATGTTTTTTCCCTTTTCTTTACTGTGTCGTTGTCTCTTTCATTTCCCCTAAATATTTTTTCGCTTACTTGAAGATCAATTTGATAAAGTAAACATTTAAAAGGATGTAAAAGAATATTTAAAGAAGGCATATCAAAAAAGAAGATTCTTACTTAACAAATACAAAAGAATGTAAAAGGAAAATTAAAATATGTAAGTGAGGATATATTTGTAAGAAATTTATTTTAACGGAGCCAAATTGAGAAAGAAAAATAATCTAATGAAGTGGATTAAAAAATATTCTACAACACTACTATAGGAGGTCGAGTTTTCCTGTTTAAAGAACAATGTAATTCTTTTTTTGCCTTTCAATTTTTCTCTTCTTCTTCTTTTTTAGACACGTGGCTGTCTATTTTTTTTTCTTTTTTCTCTGTATTGTTGCTTTAACTTCTTTGTTCTTCCCTGCTGTCGCCTCCCTTATTTTCTTTTTTCTTAACTATTTTTTATTTTTTTGTTTTTATTTGTTGCAACTCAGAGGAAACAAGAAAGAAAAATCAAGATGAATAAATCTATATATATATATACACTTTAATATGTAAATAAATATGTATTATTTACAAACTAAACTTTTATCATATAATATATTTTTTATAACATATTTTATCCATACTATTTGCACGGGTAACACACTAGTGTGTATATATATATATAAAAGGTTACTCTTCTTCAGGTGAACAGACTTGTCCGTTCACTTCGCTGATTCGAGTTTATAATTTGAGTTGAGATGTGATTTTGTGTGAGAGCTTTTTACTGTAGCAAAAAAGTTAGATGTGACTATTTCTGAGAGCTTTTTACTGTAGCAAAACTCGAATTCTAAACTCGAATCGGCGAAATGAACGGGGTAATTTATTGTTAACGACACATTTTTTCTATCATTGGATATGAAATTTATGGTGCGGATCAAATGAGGAGTAGCCTAATATCATTTCTCTTATTTTGCTGTCACAAAATGACGTGTGGCTTCTTCTCTTAAAATTCATCTTTTTCTCTTTCTCGTCTTCTCTATTGGTTCTTATTTCTCAAAGACAAATAGACGCAGAACCTCCCGTCGTGCCCTAATTTTGTATCCCGTTTTGTCCTTTTGAGATGCTGTTGTGTTTACTGAAAATCTGCAAATATTTTCATTTCTTAACGAGACATTCCTTAGTTAGAACTTCAATGCAAATAAATAGTATTTATTGAATATTTTTTCTTTGTAATTTCTACTTTGGATGCAAATCAACATTAGAAATATTGAGTGAACTATATGATGTTTGAAATGTTTGTGTAGGAAAAATGGTTTAAGAATTAATAGACGCAGAACCTCCTGTCGTGCCCTAATTTTGTATCCCGTTTTGTCCTTTTGAGATGCTGTTGTGTTTACTGAAAATCTGCAAATGTTTTCATTTCTTAACGAGACATTCCTTAGTTAGAACTTCAATGCAAATAAATAGTATTTATTGAATATTTTTTCTTTGTAATTTCTACTTTGGATGCAGATCAACATTAGAAATATTGAGTGAACTATATGATGTTTGAAATGTTTGTGTAGGAAAAATGGTTTAAGAATTTAAAATTAATTTTTCCTTTTATTTTTTGAAATTTTAAATTTAAGTATGATTTGTTTTAAATATTATTCATTAAATAAGCATGCTAGTGTCACACTACTGATTTCGTTGAGCTTTTAAGGATTATTGTGACTGGAAGGCCAAACATGAAAAAGGAACAAATCTCTTTTTTTTTCAGAAAAAAAAGGAACAAAGTTTAAAGCAAATAGTAACATTTTGAAATTCAAGGACTAAAATAGGACAAGGAAGATTATTCAGGGGCCAAAATAAACCAAGAACTTTTAAAGAGGTTGAAAGAAAGTTTCTTTTTATTTTGTTGTCTCCTTTTTTGACGAGAGGGTATTGAAAAATAAATAGATGAATAAACCACAGGTACTTGTACTATTTCAGTTTTTACTGTACAGTAAAAATGTTTGGGTTCAGATACACAAAACGACAAGTAGTTGATACGATTCTTATTGGGTAAGTTATTATTTTGTATTTTTTAAATAAATTATTGTTTTCTAGTTTTAAGCAAGAGTTATTCTATAGCTCATTAACGGTCTATATAAGTGTTTTGTGTAAGGTTTTTATGTTTGTTTAAAGAAAGAGTGTCTCTTTTTTTAAAGAAAGAGAGAAAATTGAGAAGATAGATCGACAAATAGTGTAAAAGAATTTTAGGCAAAAAGAGAAAGTGAAAAAACTTGTTGAGTATGTAATTTTAAAATGACTAGTGAATTTTTTCTTCCTCTCTTGTGGATGTAAGAAATTTTTCTGAACCACGTAAATTTTTGTCTTCTCTGTTTTTTGTTATTTTGTTTCAATTTATTTCTACAATGTAGATGTGTATTTTTCCTTAACAATTTCATATTCTACTGCCTAGAAGAAATGTTTGGGGGTCAAGATTTCCATTATCCAGATTCCGGTGCACCTATCATTACTTCAAGAACATCATCCTTGCTTAAATTTATCAACTGATACCGAGTCCAGACAAATATTTTGTGCTCCAAACTTGTATATCAAACCAAACACTTGAAATAATCTAATGATCAGAAAACACTAGAAGAAAACAAAAGTTATTAATCATTTGTATACTGAAATATCAAACCAAACAATGTCATGAAAAATTTATAAGTACGGAATAATCTAATTATCAAAGCAGAACAAAAGATTAAAAAGCTGAGACTTTGAAGAAGACTTAAATCTGAAAATATTTTCACTAGAAGAAAACAAAAGTGAAGCAAAACGTAGAAAGAACAACCAAAATTATTAATCATTTGTATACTGAAAAAAGAAGTCACTGATTGCCCATAATCTTTTTCCCCAAAGAATTTGCTCATGAATCATAAAACATGCTAAAAAATCTCAATAGCAAAGAACATTTTCTGCATTCCCAAAAAAAAAAAGGAAGATATAAAATCGCTACAAGTACAAGTACTCTTTTCAAAAAGGGTTTAAAAGGTCTAAAAAATCTTGTGACGTTTGGTTGTAGCTCTAACAGAACCGAATTTCCATAAGAGACAGCCAACAAGACTACATCGCACGAGATAATGAACGTTTTTAGAATTTGTTCTAAAATAATTTTATTTTTTATATGAAAATGAAAATGAAAACGTTTTTAATCTCAAGCAGAAATTATTTTTAAAAATGTGTTTAATAGTTTTATCAAGAGATTATTTTCAGTGGAAAAAACTCTATTAATATCTCTTTTTCTCTCTGCTCGAGAGAGGAGAAAACGAAAATAAAAAATAAAAAACGACTAAAAGTTATTTTTCATTTCTCTCTCATTTTACACTAAACCAAAGAATCGTTTTCATTTTCATTTTTTGTATTTATTGTGCCAAACACTGTTTTAAAAATATTTTCATTTTTTCTTTCTCGAAAAACGTAACAAATAAAAATAGAATTAATTTTAAATATGACCAATATATATCGACAACGGCAACACACGAGACAAATTATTTTTAAAAATGCGTTTAATAATTTTATCAAGAGATTATTTTCAGTATAAAAAACCCTATTAATGTCTCTTTTTCTCTCTGCTCGAGAGAGGAGAAAACGAAAATAAAAAATGAAAAACAACTAAAAGTTATTTTTCATTTCTCTCTCATTTTACACTAAACTAAAAAATCGTTTTCATTTTCGTTTTTGTGTTTATTGCGCCAAACACTATTTTAAAAATATTTTCATTTTTTCTTTCTTAAAAAACGTAAAAAATAAAAATAAAAATAATTTCAAATATGACCAATATATATTAACAACGGCAACACACGAGCCATCTAGCCACTTTAATGCCCCGCTTGTTCACACGTTGTCACTTGGATGCAATATAAACACTTAAACTTAAATCATATTTTTCCGATGTTGGATATTTTTCTATTTGGTATATATCCAATATATTACCATTTACTTCTAGAGGAATATTACTATTACTATTGGAAATATTTTACAAACAGAGCACTATTAGTATGGGGTCAAAGATATTGTTTTATATATCCCTCTGAGCTTGAAGAACATCAACTTTTTGTTTCATTGATATCAAACAATAACAGAGCCGTGATTTATTAGTATGGGGTCAATTTTTCTTTAATTAAGATTATACTAATATGTATATATATGTAACAATTTTTTGTTTATTAAATATTTTATTTTTTAAAATCTAAATTAGCCTAATAAAATGCAGAAAATTATTAATTTAAAAGGGTCAAATCTAATTTTTTTACACATACCTAATATATTAAAATTAAAATCATTATATAAAAAAAAAGTCCGCCAGACCTCGTTCATTTTACCGATTTAAATTTTTAGTTTTAATTTTTTACGGTAATAAAATTCTCAGAAAATGTCACATTTCAACTCGGATTGAAAACTTGAATCCGCCAAGTGAATGAGACCTAAATAAGGCGATACATAAAAAGTGGCTGTGAGAGACAGTGAGGGTTGCCGGGGCAAGGTGGAATCTTAAATTTTTAGTTTTAATTTTCTACAGTAAAAAAATTCTCAAAAAATGTCACATTTCAACTCGGATTGAAAACGTGAATCCGCCAAGTAAATCAGACCTAAGGTAATACATAAAAAATGGCTGTGAGAGACAGTGAGGGTTGCCGGGGCAGGGTGGAATCTTAATCAGTCTCATACCTAATGGGCGGGCTCTAGCAGAATCGTAATTCTACAAGAGACCACCACCAAGACTGCGTCACCACAGAATACACCCTCCGCCCCACCAGCACGGTGGTACAATGCAAAGCCGTCGTCCCACGCCACCACCGTCGACATTCAGCCACTTTATTGCCCCACTTGGTTACAAGCCCGCGTTACCTGGCCCAGCAATACGTGGGGCAACTCGAATGCAATATAAACGCTTCATTTAATTGATCCCTTTTCGATGTGGGATATATTGTTATTGTTGGGTCATGAGTCAATTCAAAAGTGGATAAGTCAATATTTTTATTCTTTATTTTTAATTTATAATTTTTTTAATTAAATAATTACACTAATAAAAAATATTTATTAAAAATAATTAATAAATATTTAAATTTATACACTCTTACCGATAAATTTTTCATTTTTTCTTTCATTTTTTAGAGAAATTGTGTTAGGACAAACTAAAACAAGAAAAAAAAGTTATATATGTCAAGTATTTACCATACCATTCTGTATGTATTACCTGACAAACTAACACAGACAATTACAGACATCTTTTAATTAAAATAAATCACCTCAACCCCCTTTAACTTTTCAAAAAATAAAAATAAAAAAGAAAGAAAATAAAGAGACACTTCTTCTATTAATTGATCGTGATTGTTGACTCAAATTTGACCATTAATTATTTTTTTTTTGCAATGTCAAAAATGCGCAGAAAACGTTCCTAGTAATATACATTATTTAAATGACCTTTTTACCCTTAAAAAGCACTTAAAAATTAGACTTAATTGATTTTTACATACCTATAACCATCATTTCACTTCCTTTGCTTTAATAAATATTCTTCGTCCACTAAAGTAGCTTCTTACATAAAAATATATACAAACTAAAACATAAGAAGCATTACATAATGCAAAATATGATATCAATTACATTGGCCAAAATAAGTCAAAATATGAAGATTCAAATTAAACAAATTTCATGACAATCAACAAGTGTCAAACTAATCACAACAATATCAAACAAATTTTACTAACATCAATCAAACAGATTCCACAAATATATTTGCATTCAACTTCAAAATAAATTTCACAATCAAACAAATTCCACGACATCAATTTTCAACGCTAAAATAATCACGCGAACTTATAATTTATGACTGAACCAAATTATTCTCACAATTATAGATTTTCAAAAACCAAACTAATCCCACAAACTAATTTCAATAAAACCAATCTCTCAAAATCCATTTAAAACAAACTAATTTTACATCAAAACCAAATATATATAGACAAAAAAAAAAGAAGAAAGAAAATTGACCATCACTCAAGAGAGATGCTTGGGGAAAGGAAAGTCAAGAGTTTCAGTTGAGCGACGTCGGTGGTTAGCAATTTGACGGCGGGGCAACTCAGGGTAACGGCATCAGGGCTGGGCAGCATTAGGGGAAGACCTTGAGAGCTCGGCCGCTCAGGGGAATGACATCCGCTGTTAGGCAGCTTGGGGGAAGATGGTGAAGAAAATGGTCTCTACTCTCTCGGTCTGTTTTTTTTTTTATTTTTTTTTTCTCTCTCCAAAGAAATAAAATGTTAAGAAAGCTCACAAACCTTTAACGGCCTTGCGCTCTTACATTTGAGGATTAACGGCCTTGTGCTCTTACAATTGAAATCAAAATTTTTGCAAGTTGTGTTTTCTTATACAAAAGAAAGTTCTCTCTTATATCACATTATTCTTGACATTTTTAAGAGAATTAACAAAATCTTATGCCTTACGTTTTGGGTCTTCTACATGAATTAACCGCGTTACCAACGTTGCATTTCGTTTATTTCATAGATTTGAACATAAAAGGTATAAGATAATTCAGATTTTAATGAGACAAAACGTTGTAGTTACAAAACAGACCCTCATTAATCTCGTATGCTTCCTATTGCAACACACAATTTATTGGACCTTATCAGAACAAAAGAAAAGTTGGTACCTAGTGTAGTAGAAACTAATTTTTTTGGCGAGCATTAATTATATATGAAAAATTCATGCTTTACTCATAAACTCCTCCAAATTCTACATATTCAAATCTAATTTTGGTGTGTCCTAAACGGTGAATCTAACCAACCATTACCTTCCGTTACTTGCATAATAACATGTTTTGGATATGCTGATACCTTGGTCCACATGTTCTAAATGTGACATAATTGGATGAAAGGAAATTTCCTCTTTCTTTCTTTGTTGTTTGCTTTCTTCCACGAGTGTTTGAAAAAAATAATAATAAAAAAATAAACGACAAGTAGTTGTTACACCACTGCCATACTATTTCAGTTTCTACTGTCTTGTCTAGTAGATATATTTGGGGTCAAGATTTACCATTTTCCAGATTCTGGTGCAGATATCCCTTTTTTTCTTTTTTTTTTTTTTTTCTTTTTTTTTTTTTTCCATGAGAAGCATATCCTTTGCTTCAAGAACATTGTTCTTGCTCAAATTAATTAACTAAAATGAATCCTGACAGCATATCAAAATAAATATTTTATGCTCCAGGATTGTATATAAAACGAAAGACTTGTAATGATCTACCGACCAGGAAATACTAGAACAATACAATGTCAACAAAGATTTGAAAGTATGTAATAAACTAATGGTTAAAGTAAAGCAAAAAGATTTCAAAACTGAGCGTTTGTTTGAAGAAAACAAAATCGGAAATATTTAATCTAGAAACATAACAAGAATTAGCTTCTCATCTCGTCTATCTGGAAAAAATATTTCTGTCAATCAAGTGTTTGTGGCCCTGGTATAGATCTGTTGACTAGCGTGAGCCGAGATCATCCTAATGGAACCCCTTGCCATCAAATCCTTAATAGCTCTACGTGCTAGCGATCCACTAATCTGAAAGCAAAGCCGTATAGTTTTAACAAAAAAAAAAAAAAAACAAAAGTCGATGTTTTTCCCAGAAAGAACTTGTTTGGGAATTATAAACAGGCCAAAGCACATTTTCTTCATTCAAAAGAAAAAAGATTAAAAGTTATCTGTGTGCATTGTATATTCTCCCAAGTTCATGCTCTCAGACCATGTTCTCAATAGTGTTATGTTACTATGTCCAAAATGATTTTAACATTTTGATCATACTACATTTAGTTAAATTGTTGAAGCATATTGAAATAGGAAAACAAATCAAGGAATGGCAAGTTAAAAATCACTATTAAACACAAAGCAAGAAAAACATAGAGCCAGCAATGGTTAAAAACAAAAGGAAGTTGTGATAATAACATACCCTCAACCTATCAGACAAGATTGAAGGAGTCACAAGCTTGTACTTTGGAACTTCACTTAGAAGCTTGTCATATGTTGCCTGGTCGAAAAGAACCGTGTTGTTAACTTTCTCCTTTTGCTTTCCCTTGCTCCATTTCTGCACACCAAAACACAAACAGCCTGAAAAACACATACATTTTATACTCAAATAACAATAATGACGACGATGATGATAATTGATAACCATTCAATTTCAATGTTCAGTGTCATTATGAACATCATATTAATTTTAACAAATTTCACGAATCTATGATACACTATGTTAGTAAAAATCTAAACTAATCTAATATTAGAAAGAAAATCTATCGAAAATATTACACACACACACACACACAAATAACAAAGGGCAGACTAAATCTTAAGAAGAATAATCGCAGAAACACCTGAATCAAAGACATTCCACATACACCCCAGGCACTCGAATTTAGATCCAAAAATTGACAATAGCATTGAGACATAATAAACAAGAAGAAATCTTAAGAATTTCCGATCAGGAAATCAAGCTTAAGCTGAAATAGAGATCGAAACGCTATGGCATTACCTTCTTCTTCTGCTTGCCTCCGCCAGACTTCGCGGGCTTCGAGGACGGTGGAGGAGCCTTGTCCTTCTTTGGTGCCTTAATAATAATAATAATAATAATAATAATAAAAGGTTAAGACTTATCCACATTTTCACGAACCTCAACAAGGCGAGGTTTCTCGGCAATTCCCAGAATTTCTCGGCAACCAAACAGGAAGAGACATGGAAAAGAAACTTACCATTTGGATGGGTCTTGGTTGATTTCTACAGCTCCGAGCAGTGGAGTTTGGGAAAAGCTTTCGTCTCTCTGTATATGTATATAGTGGCTACCTCCGAGAGGATTAGGGTTTTGATCGAATTATTCTAGTCTGTTTAACAAATAAACCAGCAGAGAGGAAAATAGGTCAAAATTTAAATAAATTAAAATTAATAGATTAATAATTTACGTAAATTAATAAATAGGTTAAATTATTATTTTTGTTTATAATTTGTCTGATAATGAATCATAATTTGACAAGTTATTATCTATAATTTATTTGATTATGAACCCTAACTTGACAAGTTTGTTCATAACTTATCTGATTATGAATCATAACTTGACAAATTTATCTATAACTTATCTAGTTATAAACTATAACTTAACAAGTCATGAGCTATTAATTTCTATAACTAAAAATTAATCTATATAAGCTCCGGCCTATTTCTCTAAATCGGGTAACCCGGGATCCAATCGGCCCAATCTAAATGGATCAGTTTGGGCTTCTTTAGGCGTTAATGACATGATTGTTCGAGAAAATGTAAAAATTACAATATCTCAATGTTTTTTTAAGAGTTGAATTAAAATATGCTTGGTCATACAAATATTACTTATATGGCTTATTTTTTTTAACTATATTTTTTGACAACCTAAAATACCTCTTGAGTTGATTTTGTCATGCTTTTATTGTGGTAAATAACTTCCATATATCTCTCATAGTTGAATTTTTAGAATAATTTATTTGAAATCCAAGTTCATTAAATTATTAATCCCGATTTTTAAATTTTTAAATTTTAATTGCTCCGCATTTAAAGTAATACCAAATTATAATGTAGTACAATGTCATTATGTTACTAAATTACAAATAACCTCTACCTCATAATGTAACATCACTTATACAACAAAATACCATAAGACCATGCATCATTAAAATGTATATACACTAAATTTGGCAAGACAACATTTACCAGAAAAAGAAAAAAGAAAAATTCGCAAGACAATATGTAGAACATAGTTTTCTACCAATTTGTAGGCCATATGTCATTAAATTACTTACAATAGCATTATGGCATTGAAATTATAAACAAGCACTACGAAAAATATAAAATTAGTTTTTATTTTTATTTTTTGCTAGTATATAAAAAAAAATATTTAATCTGCGACAAAGCAAACTGTAATTGCAAATGCAAACGTGCACAGATACGCGATAAACAACAATTAGTGAATTTTTAAAAAAAACCAATGATGTCATAAAATCATATTAACGTAGCTATCATTATATTTGTTAATTTTGCATATATAGTTTTTTATCAATTTTACAATGAAATTGCTTGTATATTAACCCGAATTAATTAGTCTCCCGAACTCAACTTATTCTAGATTGTGCTTTTCCAAATCCAACATGTAAAAGTAACTCTCTCAAACTTAAATCCACACATCTATATCAATAAGGGATAATTAAATTAGACAATAAGCATAGAGAAATACAAATAGATTGAAGTGAAAATACACTATGCATATAGAATCTTCTTAACATAGCAACGGTAAAACTGCATCAAACCCCTAGCTATAAAGAGTTTATGAAGTATACATCAATAATCTCATAGCATAAACCATAAACAATCCAAATCTCATATCCGTTGTCTACACATGATCAACAAAAATACAAATTCTAGAAGATAAAAGAGGAAGGAGAAAAAGGGTATAAAACTCGTTGAAGAACAAGCTCTAAATCTTCAAGCTCCCGTTCAATCTCCAAGCATGCTCTCCAAAATCTTGTAATTTCCTCTGTTGGTTCCTTTTTTTGTGTGTGTTTCCAAGCGCCCCCTTGTGATTCTTAGCTCATTTCTATTTATCCTCCTCTTGAAATCAGTGCAAATGAAGCCTTAAATGACTGCATAATGCGTGGAGGCGCAGCAGCGGATCACTTTCCCATTACAACGCCGTTAGGATTTTTGAGAAAACCCTAACAACGCAGGCAAAACCACTGCAGCGGGTCTTCAGTTTTTTGGGGGGGTGCTACAGCACAAGAAGTAGGCGCTACAGCACCTGGGGCTGGCTTTCTGCTGTCCGCGCTGCAGTGCGAATTTCATTTTGCTGTAGCAGCTTCATGGCTTGATTTGGCTCCCAATTTCACTCTTTTGAAGATCTTTTTATTCATTTTAACTCAAACCTACAAAAACAAGATAAAACACAATAAAAATACGCTAAAAACATCAAGAACTGACAAAAATAACCAAGATTTGTATGTAATAAAATCGAGCTATCAATTACGACAAACGTGACTTTCGCATTATGCTTTCCACTAAAATTGAACTTTTAGTCTTGATTGGATCGTGACCAAAATTAATTTAGTGCGCAATCCTCAATTAGACAAAAAAGTAAAGGCCACTTTTCCAAGTTCTTTCATTTGATTAAGCAGAGTATTAATCCCTTTCTATGAATTAGGGGTGTACACTATGAAGTGGATGGACTTGAATCGGAATGTCTAGTCACAATCATGCTATACACGCAACTAATTATCATAATATTTTAGATCTTTCAACTCCAATTGAACAGAAACATCATCAAAATTTGACAACAAAACTGAAGTACCCCAAAAAAGAAATAAGAAGAGAAAGAAAAAGGGGTATATTAGAGGCACTTACAAAAGCAGCCTTAACTTTCTACTGAGAATCATCTTGGAAGCGTGTAACGCGGTTTTAAGTGCCAATGACAGGAAGCCCAGTTCGGAGAATCGACTTTTTCGGGATTTTAGGCATTCCATGAGAATCCACTTATTTGGGATTTATGCCGTCCATGAGTTTCCTCAGAAGTCTCAACATAATGACAAAAAAAAAAAAACGCTATATTTGTTAAACTGATTCGGTAACCGGATGAAAGATATTATGGACGCGTTTGGAACTCGTTTTAAAATGATTTTATTTTTTTGTATGAAAATAAAAATAAAAACGTTTTTAATTTCAGACATAAATCATTTTTAAAAATATTTTTGATAGTTTTATCAAGAGATTGTTTTCAGTATAAAAAACTTATTAATGTATCTATTTCTCTCTCTCTGCTCGAGAGAGGAGAAAACGAAAACAAAAATTAAAAAATGACTAAAAGTCATTTTTTATTTTTCTCTTATTTTACACTAAATCAAAAAATCGTTTTCATTTCTGTTTTTTGTCTTTATTACGCCAAACGCCGTTTTGAAAACATTTTCATTTTTTCTTTCTCGAAAAACATAAAAAATAAAAATGAAATCAATTCTAAACATGACCTATATATGTATGTATATATTGATAGTTATTTTAATATTTACTTATAAATAGTATCGTTATTTAAATCATAAAATATATATCCTACGATTATACTAATTGGACAATGACAAAAAAAAATTTGGAAGTTAATATAAATTAAATTCTTATTACATTATATCAACAAAAACTGTTAAAATTTTCTATATATATATATATATATATTCATGTCCAATCAAGGAATTTCTCAAAACAAGTACATGGGATTTTTCTTTCCTTCTCTCTTTCTTTTTATTTCCTTTTAAGTACTCCTATGAAGCCATGGTAGGTTCTACCTTGACAATCACGATTTAAAGGTAAAGCAGTGTTTAAAAGATTCCTGCCTATAATAATTTAGCCTTAAAAACCATTGATAACTTTTGCTAAATGATAAGGCCATTTGGACGTTTAAGATAAGGACAATATGCGTTTGGAATTAATTCTAAAATAATTTTATTTTTTTATGAAACTGAAAATGAAAACGTTTTTAATCTCAAACAGAAATCGTTTTTGAAAATGCGTTTGGTAGTTTTTAGGAGTGTTCGTCGGTTAAAAACTGTCGGTTTTGGTCAGTTCGGTGACCGAACCGACCATGTCAGTTTTCTGAAAGTTGGAACCAAAACCGAACCGTACCTAACAGTTTTCGGTTCGATTTCGGTTGGTTTTCAGTTTTGGTAATCAGGAAGATGACCTCAGTTAACTATCTTTAATTGCATTTTTGACCCGCAAGTACGAAAAAATGTAAAACTTTCCTTCAATGCAAAGTTACAAACACGTAATCACAATAAATCAATACAAAGCACAACATCAAAATTGATAATTGCACAAACACAAGTTTAAAAAATATTTAAATTGTCATAAGTAAAACAAAACGAAAACATTTAAAAAAAAAATCTCATCTCGGTCGGTTCAGTTTTTAACCGACTCTCTACACGCAAAACTGAAACCGAACCGAATTTTGAGGAAGTCGGTCGGTTAACCGAACCGACTGTGTTTGGTTCCACGTGACACCGTCGTTTTCGGTTTTGAGCGGTCGGTTTCGGTTTTACGATTTTTTTGTACACTCCTAGTAGTTTTATTAAGAGATTGTTTTCAGTTTAAGAAAAAACTGAAATTCTATTTAGTTACATAATTTCCACCTACCTGCCAAAAAAAAAAGTATCTGTCCAAAGAAATGGAAACACAAAATGAAAAACGGCTTCAAATCGTTTTTATTTTCTAAGTGGTTTTACACTAAATTAAAAAATGAAATTATTTTAGTTTTCTTACATTTTTTCCTCCAAACACGTTTTCTCCTCCAATCACATTTTTTTTTTATCTTGAAAAACATGAAAAGCAAAAACGGAATTGGTTCTAAATATGATGATTATCTTCTTCCACTTTACATTCTGTGCTTACCTTTTACACAAATATTGTTTACATGTTTTGAGAGAGAGAGAGAGATAGGATAGGGCAAGAGAGAGCGCTAGGATAAGGCAAAAGAAAGCTACACAAGAGGAATAAGAGCAGAGAGAGAGAGAGAGAGCAAGGATAGGGCAAAAGAAAGCTACACAAGAGGAATAAGAGCAAAAGAAAGCTACACGAGGAATAATAGGGCAAAATAAAGCTACACAAGAGGAATAAGAGCAAAAGAAAGCTATACAAGAGGAAAAAGATATTGAGAAGAACTTTTGCAAGCTAGGATAGGGCAAAAGAAAGCTACACAAGAGGAATAAGATATTGAGAAGAACTTTTGCAAGCTAGGATAGGGCAAAAGAAAGCTACACAAGAGGAATAAGATATTGAGAAGAACTTTTGCAAGCTAGGATAGGGCAAAAGAAAGCTACACAAGAGGAATAAGATATTGAGAAGAACTTTTGCAAGAATTAATGAGAGGGGTGGCAATGGAAATTAAAAAAATCCTATTGCTTTTGATGCTCTTCTCCCATCTTTGTGTACTTGGATTATCTTCATCCCCTCTTCATCAAGAGACCTTGTCTTCAGGTACTCCTTTTGCTGTGTTTTATTTATTTCTTTCTCAGAGCAATAATTTTACTCGGATTATATATGGTAATTGATAGTTAATCGTTTTGCTCTGGAGCTAGAACTGAAAAGGGTCTAATATTTACCTGGAATTCCTAATGAGTTTCTTCATGATATTCATATGATAATCATAAAGTCACATTTATTGATGCGGATTAGTGATCAGTAAATGACCAGTATTATTGAATAAACATCAGAAGCTGAAATATATATATATATATATATACACACACGTATATATACACACCTAACTTGAACTTCTAACTACCTTGCTAAGATACAAAGAGCGACAACAAAAGAAGAGTTTTTCACTCTTTTCTGTTGTCTTTTATGTTTCATCACCTTTTGGAGATGGGATGAAATTACTGAAGGGTAGTCGAAAATTTTAAATTGCAGTTGCATTTAATTATCAATAGAAAAAGAAAAAATGACTTTTGAAGATTCTGTGGCATAATTATATTAAAGCAGAGAGATATAACTAAAACATTCTAATAAACACATATATTGCTTTATATCCTAAAGTGATGTTGCATGATCATCATAATAAGAACTCATTCTATCTACTATTCTCGAAACGTCTCTTTGATCTTCTATCATAGGTAATAGGCACACGTGTATGCTGTACATACCTTCTCTCTGTCTATATATAAATAAATATATTTTTTGGCTGAGAATTACTTTGTTAGCAGTGTCGGAAAATTTCAACATAGTGATATTTTGGTTCTTGAATTTCTAATTCTGGTATATTAGTTCCTGAACTTTTGTTTTTTTAGTAGTTTTGATTATTGGCACTAAAATCAATAAAGGATTTCCAAAACTTAACATAATAATCATATCTATATTGTATAATAACTGAAAATTTTACATAAATAATTACTTAACATAATAATCATATCTATATTTTCAACCGATTTTTTGAACATAATATAGCTAGTTTTTATAAAATTTCAAGTTCTAACACAATGTGAACACGGTTATCCCTATTAAATTTCATAAATCCTTTATCGATTTTAGTGGTAGGGATCAAAATTGTCAAAAAAAAAAACAAAAACAAACAAACAAACAAAACAAAACAAAAGTCTAAACTATTCCTTCAAACCACAATAAATGCAAAAGTTTATTTTAAAACAAAATTCAATAAAATTATTTATATTTTAAATTCAATAAATTTTAAAATAATTAGTTAAAATAAAGAGTATGGTTTAACAAAAATTTAAAGAGTTTCTTGGAGATGCTCTTATTCGAATTACTTATGTATAAAGAAAATTACGTTGCAAGTCAAAAAGTACGAGAAGAGAAAGTTGAGTATAATATTGTAGCTACAGATTTTGGCTGCCATTTTCCAAGATACCTTACTGCTAAAACTAATATTATTAGGGTATCAACTTTAAACTTTGAATCTCTGGTATGGAATCAAATTGCAACAAAATTGTTGTCTCCCACATTAAAAGGTCGCATAAGTCTTCATTTGCATGCATTAATTCCTTTCCATTACTGGAATTGGTTTTGATTTTAAGACTCTTCCATTGCAAGAAACTTGGAATATATCAAAGTTGTCTAAAAGGAAAAAGCTTGTGACATATAGTTAGTTTCCTTGCTTTGTAAGTTTCTACCCATAGGACCTACCTGAATACTAACGGAAACTTCTGATAAACCAAAGCTCTTTCAGGGATCAAGCTTGGGACTAATAACATGAGAATTTGAGAGCAACAATGACAACATAAGAAGTATGTTCAATTTGCTGCCAATTTAGAGCAAACGTAGGAACCATGTTAGTCTATCGTATTTATACACTCACGCGTACACACACTTTTTTTACTTAATAATACCCGTTTGATTCGTGCGTTTAAATTAATGACTTTGATTCTGAATTAAAATTTTGTGAGAGAACTCATTGGCGGGAATTTTTTTTATTCAAAATTTTCGGCAGAATTAAAATCATGGTTGCAAACGCGTGAACCAAACGGGACCTAAAATTTTATGATTTTATCTGCTTTGATAACATAATAACTTGTAGGCACTAACGTTTGTATCATATTCATTAACCCACCATAGCAATACTTTATTTAACCTTCTTGTTTGCTAATCTGCATTTCTTCTTTTAAGAGAATTCTTTAGTAAGATATGAAAAAATAAAATAAAAATAAAAATAAAAAATTTCTTACCGGTATAATCCAATTTTAAAATCATCGAATTCCATTAAATTATGAAATTCTTTTGTCTGTTATAATTCTGATATGACCTAGTTGCTAAAACTCGTGTTACTTGTGGGGCTTTTCTCTAGTACTCTACTACTGAATTCAAAACTGATTGAGCAAATTTTGGTTTTATCTACGGTGACAAATTATACTTCAGGGCAATGCAGTAGTCAATTATGTAGATCTCTGTGTTATTGTTGCATTGCACTTGTGTCCTAGTTTTCATATTTTATGACACTCTGAGGGAACAAAATGCTAGCTCATGATATCTTCGATCTAATTTCGGTGCTCTAACTCCTACTAATCATATAATTCCCAAAGATTTTGTGCAGGAAAAGACCTTGGGAGGTGAAAAAACACATGGGAGCAAGCTCGAACACGGGATTGGACGCGGAGCAGCAAATGCGGGCGGCACCAGACCTAACCCAGTTGAGGCTGGAAATAATGGTGGCACCAAAACACCTTCTACACAGGGAGGAACAACTTTCATCCCTGTATATGCAGCCGGAGCTGCAAACAACCGCCATCCGTATCACCGTGGAGCCGCCAACTGTAACCGGATAGGAGCTTCCACCCTAATTGCTGCTACAATGGCCTCTCTCTTACATTTGTATGAAGTGCCTAGATGGGGATAGAAGTAAACATGTCCATGAACATGACAATCTAAGTGCTGCCAGCTTCAGTATATAATACAACAGTTCTTGTGCTTTGTAGTTAGCTTTCTTGTTATACTAAAGGTTTCTAGTGAATGTCTTAAAACCCTGTATTATGCTTTGTTTTCACCCCCCAAGCAACCTGTATTAGTGACTTGTACATCCTGTGCATGATGCCTTCCGAACACATGTTGTACACGTAATGGCCGATGATTGAATAATGTTTTTATTTGTGCTTTTGATATCATTGCATCACTGTGTGTGCATTGTCATATGAGTCTAGGGAGCAGTACAGAAATGATCTATGGATGGAAAGAAGAGGCATGCACCTTGACTTTTCCATTAGGGGCGTGCGCGCACACAAATAATGCAAGATCGAACTTGCACACTTCCAAACCTAAACCCAGGCCCCACCCACCATAGCCCATGCCATTTGACCTAGTGGTCATTGGTGGCACGCACCTCGTTACTTTTCATAGTTTTGTTTTTAACCAGGACCAATATCCATTCAGTTAAACTAGACATCCTGGCAGTTTGAAGCATCACCGGGAAGAAAAAAAAATGTACAAAGTGATGGATGTAGGCTATAAAATTCTCAAGACATTTGTACATGCAACTATGGCAATGCGGAAATGTGCGAAACTATCCAATCATGATGTTGAAAACAATCAATGTGTCACAAAAGTTATGCTAAATCCTTCTTACTATATTACCGTCAAGAGTAAATGAAAAAGATTTTAAGTAAACAAGGTAAAGGGACAAAGGTTAAGTAGAACAAATACAAGGACAAGAATGAATAATTCTAGCATCGTCAGAAATGAGTGAGTTGCTCCAGCTTACGAGCCTGGAAGAATTTGCAGCGCCCTTTACCAGTTGACTCAATTTCTTCAATCTTTCTCTTTGATGTTGTGACACCAAAATTGCTTAACTTTAATTGTTGCTTGCCACAACCGCTATCTTCATCTATGTCGGATTCCCTAAGATGGCAAACACAATATTAAAGACAAAATAAATATCATCAACATACTTTGGTTCTCACTAACTTCCTTCATTTAAAGCAATTTAAATGAGCTTGGCATGCAAAATTTGGATTATCTATTAAAAAAGTATCCTTGAGAGGGAAATTTGTTGACAAGTCCAGTGTGCAGGCTTAAATGATCCGCCTTGTGTGCACAAGCAAAGGTTTCATGTCAGAAAGCTGATAACGAAGAAACCAGGCCAGTTTTACTAGTAATTTGGACAGGGGCACACGACTCCAAGACAGGTTCTTGTTTAATCCCAGTAATGAATTGCCAGATTTTTGGTCCTTCCATAGAAAGCTTCGAGACTCATTTATAGAGTTGATGTCAGAAGAACAGTGTTATAATGTAAAACTACAAATAACATTAGTAAAAGCAAAAATATAAGATATAAAAAAAAATTAAAAGGTTGAATCTTCCTGATTGAAGGTCAAAGAACCCACAGAGCCAGAAATAAATATTTATGTATTTTCTTTGATAAAGACGGACTTTAACACATGGTCGAAATTCTCCCTCTTCCTCTCACGTTTCCAGAAAAATCATTGGATTATTTTCTACCAGCTCATAGTAATGCTTATAGTGATTGCAGTAAGAATAGAAAGATTTTTGAGTTGACTGCAGGTCTTTTAATGTTGATCTGGTAAACAAAATCTTCTTTGGGTCATTTTGTTATGGAGAAATCGTAAAATATATATATATATATATGTATATAACCATGCTTTATAAATTCGATTAACGCACACAAACACAGTTGCACACACAAAAATACACTCAGGAGAGCAACCAAACATTCAGACTCCAGATGGCGCATAAATAAAAAGATTCTCAGCGTGCATGTACATGACCAAAAGCATGGACTTATAAAATATTTCCTCATAGAGATTTGCAAGAGAATGTAGGACTAACCACAAGACCTCGACCAGTTCTTTAATATAGGGAGTGCATGTACCCCAACTGAAGCGAACCAATGTTGGGAAGCCAAATACTGAATGCTTGTGATGTTGCAGCCAGGCCTTGGTTGCAGGATCTATACAGATGAAAAGCATTATCAGGCACCTATAGTAAATTAGCATTTGAATCTTTCAAAATGTCACACCTAAAAAAAAAGTCGGGAACCTTTTACCTCCAGGGTATCCAGAACCAAAGTTTCTGTGCATGTTTTCAGCTGTTTCATCAAGCACCCATTCTCGCAAGGCTCGATCTCTAGTAACCTGGACATGTGAATCTAAGATGAAACTAGCATGGATCTTCAAAGACTTTATGAAACTACTAAAAGAAGGGGCAGCTAATTACTTTTGCTACTATGCTTGCTCCACTAACAACTGGATAAAGACTGTCGGCTTTCTTCGAGACTACAAATTTGACAGCAGGAAATCTTTCAGACAGTTTAGTTCTGTACTTTTCAGCATCCCCAACTGTATCTAGATAAACCTGAAACATATGCATTGGTAAAGTTTTACCACCATTCATGACATTATTAATAAAGTTTATATTGACCACGTGTTAAAAGTGAACTTGCAAAGTCTTCATTTTATTTACCTAGGAAGCATTATGACATTCTGCCTATGTTTTTTAATGGCTTTCAATTTTTTAGGTTACTTATCTTCAAATTCATCATAATTTCTCAACATGAATTTACATAGTTTATCCATTAGAGGCACCCAATAAGATTACATTAGCTCGATAACCCTAGAGTTAACAGAAACATATATCCACTATCCAAATTCTTTTTTTTTTAATTATTTTTTTACTGAAAACTAAGAATGTATTACACATGAGTGTGAAAATTAGTACATTTGATATTATACAAAACAATAGTTGCAGTTAAGTGTTAGGAACCTGACAATTTCCTCAACCAAACAGCCAAACACTCACACACACACAACCAGCCAACACCAGATTTGATACAAACAGAGGAGTTTTATTGAATTTTACTTCAACACTAGTTCATACAAACCAAAACCAGCTAGAGAAAATTAAAGAAAGCGAAATGGATAGAACGGAGAATTCGAGTACTCCGGGGACTCCGAATTCGGTGGTATTCGAGAGACCACCACTCTCCCTAAGATCAGTTTCCCAAAACTCTTAAAATCACAGCATAACAAACTCTGCCCCTTCCCTCTATTTTTATACTTTCCTCTAATCCTAGCCAAAAACAAGACAAATCAGCACTAACATAATTTCTGAGAAATTATGACCAAACCCAACTAATTCCTTTCTCCTCACTTAACCCCTCTTAGCCATTAACTTCCTAAGAACTAGTGTCTAACATTAAGCGACCACTCATCTCATGCATGTAGGAAAGACATTTACCTCAGTTAAAAGGACTCCCATGTTTAGTACTTTTGTGATAAGCCCAATTGCAGACTCATGTGATATCTCATTTAGGTTTATCTTATTTCTGTTGACAAGAAAAATGAAGAAGTAAGGTAAAAGGAGCAAAAGATATTAGATGACAAGAACTGCAAATATTCTAAACTAACTTCTTTAGCATTTTTGCTGAAAGCTCTCTAGGATCAATGACGTCAACATCCCATCCAATCGATTCATCAGCTTTTAAGTTCTCAAATAATTCCTCTCTCTTCTCTTCCTTTAATGTCTTAGAATCTGCAGCGAAGGAGCGGGAAAGACGAACATAAACTTGAAGAGAACCACGCAATTCATAAAACCCCATTCAATGACAAGAAGCCCACAATTCCAATCAAGATCAAAACCCCATTTTTCAACATCGAAAATAAAGTTAAGGAGTAACCACAGAATAGATATTTGCGAGCTTTATCGGTTAGCTAGTTCCTAATTAACACTTCAAAAGCTGTTCAGAGTCCAACATTTCCCTTCACCATGGGAAATATAAGGACAAGCATTACACTAGTCACAAGAACTTATAACTCGAAAAAGGTCCAAAATGCTATGTGGAAACCAATTTCAGTAATTATTAAACTTAAGGAGAATCATAATGTGACAAATACTTCCACGAATTAAAAATCGGAAAGCGAGTTTCTTCATGTCCAAAGGGCTCAATACTTTCACCTTATTTCTTCCACCAAATGGCAGAAAATCAAAGTTGTTGGGAAATTAAACAAAAATCAAAATTGCCCATTTATTTTATTTTATTTAGAACTTCATCTCTCAAATTCCTTCAAATTTCCTAAATTGTGCACCACAAGTTTCTCAAATCGAAATACCAGCATCTCAAGCTTTTACAAATTGGTAGTAACAGGAAAAAGAACAATGCAAAAACAGGAAAAGAACAGACCTTTATCTGAATATAAACGAAAAAAACCCTAATCCAAATTACAGTAAAAAAAATGGAATTAAAAACGGAAGATAAACCTGCAAAGTTCAAAGAGGAGAGAGTGTTCTTGTAGGAGCGAGCACAGTACAAGCATCCGTACACCATTGGTCCTGAAACATAGCAGAAACTATTTTATGTGAGAGAGAGAGAGAGAGAGAGAGAAATGAAAAGAAAAAGGAAATTTTGGAGAAGAAGAATGAAGAAGTAGACCTAAAACAGGGCCTCGACCAGCTTCATCGATGCCCATGATGCAAGGCTCTGTCGCCCACTTCGGCAGACCCGCTTCCGATCTCATTCCTTCCTTCCTTCCTTCTTCCACTTCCACTGTTCCGCAGTTCCACTCTCAAACTCAAATGTCTCTCTCCTCTTCGTTTTCTCACTCCTTCCCGCCAATAAAAGGAAAACAAGTAATGAAATGAGGAGAAGTTTCTCTTATAGGTCAGTGTTAGTTTCTATCGTTAAATTAGGTTAAACTCAAATTATATTGAAAAAAATATGAAAGACAGATAGGTTCTAATAAATCTGAGGGTTGAATAATAAGAATTATCAGTTGTCATTTTTTCTAGTCATGCCAAAAACTCTCATAAAATAATCATTAGTTTTTCTGATGTCCTTATTTGTATATTTATATTAAAAATTATTTATTTTATAATTTTTTTTATTTAGTGTATTTTACAACAATACCATTACACAAATAAAATATAGTGAATGATTTAAAGTCAAAATAATTATTTTATTTATCACTTGCTTGTTAAAAATTTTTTCTTTATTTTTCTTTTTAAAGTTAGAAGGATAAGAAAATAATAGGCCTCATAAATTTACAACTTCTTTCCTTTCTCTCTAAAATCCTTCCTTTTATTTTTTTTCTCTCCATTTTCCACTCTACCAAACATAGGCTAATGGGAGCAAAAACATAAGGAGCCATTGGGCCCATGGTGGGGTGCAGCTGTTCCCTTGGAATACTCGTGTCATTTTGTTGTTAACACTTCTCGTTTGGTTCACTGACTTGAATTTATGATTATGATTATGCTCTTTCACAAAAATAAATAAATAAAAAAGATTCCGCTAATGTATTCTCTTATAAAATTTGAATTTAGAATCAAACTTGAACTTATGAACCAAACGGGCCATGAACAATCAAGAGTTTGATGATTTTCGTCAAAATTTAAAAAATGGGGACAATATGTCACCTACGGCTACTACAAATACTCTTATACTAATTACTCTTATCACCATCATCAACGTCATCATCTGAATGCATAAATATTCGGTATTTGCAAGTATAGTCAGTATTTGCAAGTATAGTCTTGATTCTACCATAGTCTGGCTACTGAAAAAAAAAATGTAAAGTTCAACTCTTCTACTTTAAAGTTTTTTATTTTTATTTTTTTGTACTTGATTATCAAAAATCATGTGTGACATTTTGAAGCACGGTACATTTTAACACCCTGAATCGACCATTTCACAAATTAACTAGGGTTGGCAATTTGGATACCGACACGACTCGAAACCTACACGAATTAACGGGTTTGAGTTTATCATAAATAGGTCCGGGTCAAAATCAGGTCGAACCTGCGAAACACGATTAAATAACATGTTATTTTCAGGTTGACCCGCCAACCCGCAATTGACCCGCCATGAACCGTTTATTAAACGTATGGGTAACACAAATACACAACCCGTTTATTACTCATTTTATAAACATGTTCAAAAATAAGTTAACATGACCCATTTATCACCTATTTTATAAATAGGTTCAAAAATAGGTTCAGAAATAGGTTAACATGACTCATTTATCACCTATTTTATAAACGGGTTGACAGGTAATCAACGAGTTGACACGACACATTTATGACCTGTTTAATAAACGAGTTATTCGTGTCGTGTCGTGTCAACCCGTCAATATACAAGTCGTGTTTAGGTTTTGTATTTTGACACGATTAATAAACGGGTCGTGTTCGTGTCAATTGAGGGGGTCAACACGACACAAACACGACCCGCCAATACGAACTGCTACCCCTAAAATTAACCCTATTTATATGTTAAAAGAGTTTCAGACATTGCCAGCCCTAACAAGTTTCACGTTTAAGACGTAGAGATGAACTTGTACTAACTTGTCTTCACAACAAGTTTCTTGTATAGTCATTTTTGGTTCATCTTGACCGGGTCTATACACTGTGGAACCAGATGATGATACTCTGACTACTCCTCATGAATCATGATTCATCTGTCATCACTCGTGAACTTACACAGAATTCAGTTAGTATTTATGACCTTAATATCTGACGATACTTGTAACTAAAAGCTTCCTCTTGATTATTTCTTTTCCTTTCTTTTCTCCTTCAAGTTTCATTTTTCATTTTCTTAATGCAATATTCTTCAACTGTTTTTTTTTTTTTTTGGAATTTTTTCTTGGCTTTGGGTCCCTCTTTCATTAACTTTAGGCATTCACAAAAGTTTATCATATATATCTGTCAAAATTCCATTTTTCACAATCTCTCTGGAACCTTATTTATCACTTTACTAAAAAGCTTTTTGGATTACCACAAACAGGCTCAACGTGACACTGCAGAGCCAGCAGGCCATGTGAACGTTTTGCATCTTCCATTCAAAGTGGCTGCTGCATTGATTGGACCCATTACTCAATCTCTCTCTCTCTCTCTCTCGGACTTTGTGAATTTTGGTTTTACAATAATGTAATGAATTCTGTTCATTATGGCCAAAAGGATAAACATCTCTCTCTCTCTCTCTCTCTCTCTCTCTCTCTCTCTCTCTCTGTGCTCGGACTTTGTGAATTTTGGTTTTACAATAATGTAATGAATTCTGTTCATTATGGCCAAAAGGATAAACATCACATTAACGCACATTCCTAGAAGGGACCAATCTGGAATTGTAAAACAAGCAAACTTCAAGCAAAAGAAGCTTGCTGGAAGATACAACATGGCAAAAGTCTCATTTTTTCTTTCTTATTTCTCTTGCTTCTTGAAAGTACATCATATCCAACAAACGCAAACTTTTGGTACAAGTTTGTCCAAGTAGAAATATATACAATGCACACTGAACTAATAACAGATTTAAACCCAAAAAGAAAAAGGAAAAAAAAAAAAAACAATAAAAACAATAATGGCCCCTCTACCCTGCCGAACCTTACCCTTACTGTTCACATAGTAATGCCACAGAGGCTAGAAAAGCATCAAAGCAATGTAAAAAAACCAGATATTGTATGGTTGATGTCAGTAATTGAGGAGACGATCTACCGTGTATTAACATGAAAAACACATTTAGTCGTGCGACGAAAACAACGGCTCACAGCTCCTCAATCATCTGAAGCATGGAGGACATTCGTTCTTCGTCGTGGCACATCGCGACCAAGTCCAAGTACTGCATTGCATCCACAGGAAGTAGCCCTTCAAGGAAGAAGTTGAACAAACGTGAGTGTGTCCCTTGCATTGCATCCAACGACTGTTCCAACACCTTCCGTTGCTTCGGTTTGCTCAGCTCGGTTGCCTCTATATAGGGCAACACTTGAATTTCCTCCTCAATGAAGTGTTCTTTACAATGCTCCTATATTGACAAACAACCAATAAGCAAAACACCATATTTAGTACATTGATTGACATGAATTAACAAGAAATTAAACAGTGTCATATGCATAATGGAAATATCCCCATCTTAGCAGATGCAATTCGGCACAGCATTATAACATATATATGCATGTTATGTGTATGAACCTACGTAGACACGTAGTGTGTAATCTACGTGCATATGTATACATGTACATCTATACGGAGCCACATATAGTTGAGCGAAGATACGTGCCCGCACTCAACATATGAGTTTTTATTCTTATGCCTAGAATTTTTTAAACTTCCTATATTACGAGAAAAAGTATACTTGTGTCCCCACTCAATAATTGAAATTTATAACCATGTTTTCATTTGACAAGAAATTATCTCTCTTTTTTTTCAATAGTGTCCCCGCTGAAAAGATTTTCTGGCTATATGTATGCGTGAATGTTTATATCTGCATTGCATCATATGTTATATGCCATGAAAATAAACATTGTAGATCTGATCACCAGCAAAGATTTGAGACGCTTAGAAAGGTTGGAGAAAGCCTCTTGATAAGCAGGGCTCCCATTGTCCAATACTCCAATGGATTTTATGTCTTCTTTGATGCCATTCATTATGGGTAGGTGCCTTGCATGTTCCTCATTTGCAGCTTTACATATTCCTGCATCATCACCATCATTGTCAGCTTTGTTGCGTGCATAAAATATTCTCCAAAAAGGTTGCTTCCGAGAGAGGCAACCTCTTCCAATATAGCACAGAAAAAGATGGTTCATCCAGATAACATCCCTTATCTTATTATCATTCTAATCATTAGGATTGAAATTTAAGTTTGCTCGAACATGTTATTAGGGCTAAAAAAACAAAGAGAGCTAATTATCCATATACCTATAACCTTTTCAAATGGACATCCTATTCTAAAGCCAAATAAGCAGATATAAACTTTATCCCATCCCCACATGCCAAATAAGCATCCTTCTTTAGCACATAAAGTACAACGAATAAAAGGAGCTTCTTTCACAAACTGAATTTTCCTACAAGCATTAAATTTGCATTGCCCAAAAAATCACAGGAAGCATTACACTTTCTTTGACTACGAGACATGAATTTTCCCATAAGCATCAATTTTTTGATGGATAGAAATGCATCAATTTTCCTACAGAGCATTATACACCTTTGACTATGAAACATTTTAAAAATCCCCCCAAATTTCCCCCCCCCCCCGAAAAAAAAAAAGAATCACACAATAATCAAGAAATCAAATTAGCAAGCAATAATCCCAATAGTAAAACACAACTTTTAAAAATTAAATCATAGTATAATTTAACAAAATATAATAACACAAACCAATTTCTCACATCCACAAAGGAAAAAAATCATTTTCTCTCTCACTCTCAATAAAACCAAAAAAGAGTCAGATCAACAGAACAAAAACGTACTTTCAATAAGAGTAAGATGAACAGAACAATAAAAATAACAAAACAAAAACATGAATTTCTGAACACACAAAACAAAATATCCTAGGACACACAACACAAACCTGGATCGGCCGAATTGAGAATAGGGAAAAGAACCCTCTCCTCCATCTGCGCGTGCTCAAGCATCATCTCCAGCAGCTGCGAATAGCTCCTTCCAAACTTCTTCACCTCCATCCTCGGCGTCCCCACGCTCGGATCGATCCCCACGCTCCGCCTCTTTCCCCCACGCGCCGACAGATCCTCCGACCACCTCACCATCCTCTCCACGTGCCACGTCATGCTGTGATGCTGCAGCGCCGTCAGAGTCACCACCCACGGCTTCGCCCCCTCCTCCACCACGCGCTTCCCCAGCGGTACAAGCGGCGCGTGGGGGAACTTCGCCTCGATGTACTGGAGGAGCGACTCCCGTGTCCCTGACACCCGCTCCGAACCGATTTCGATCAACGGCGGATCGGATATCGACGGCGTGAACTTCACCGGAACGCCCTTGTGCTGGAGCGCGAAGCGGATGTAGGCGGTGTGGGGGCTGATAGGAGAGCCGTAGAGACGGACGGTGGTGGATGAGTGGTGGTCGTGGGGAACGATCTCCGCCGTCGATTTCTTCTTCGGTTTGGCCGCGGCCGCGGCGGCGGAAACCGGCGGCGGAGATTTCTTCTTCTTGTATAAACAGTTCCCCATCTGCTCGACAAAATGCCTCAGAGAAAAAGAGATCTGAAACCCAAAAAAGAAAATTTTGCACCAAATTAAGCAAACTAAGTTGGTTGGACTCGGAAGTAAGAAAAAAATGTGAAACCGTTGGGACTTTGTTTGTTTGCTTCAATGAGTTACGTATAAAAAAAAGAGAAAAATGGTTTTGTCAGTGAATGGATAAAGCGAAAAGAAACAATCGACACACAGGAAAAAACGGAAATGAAGATTCAACTTCAAGCAAGCACATTTAGAGAGAGAGAGAGAGAGAGAGAGAGAGAGAGAGAGAGAGAGAGAAGAGAGAGAGAGAGAGAGAAGTACAAGGGGAGTTCTGTCCGGTTGGGGAACTCTACGGTAGGTGCGGTTCACCGGCGACTGGGGTTCGGTGGTTGAGTTGGTTTTGTTGAAGTGAGAGAGAGAGAGAGAGAATTTATAAGACAGATGAATCAATGTTATTATTGCTTAAAACGGAAGAGAATAGGAAAAAGGAGGCAGAGCCGGTAAGTTTAACGTCCACAGAAGAGAGAGAAAGAGGAGAGAGAGAGGGAGAGAGAGAGATTCCCTCCTTTTTGGGGGGGAAGTAATCCGGTGTGGCGGAGGAGCACAGTGTAGTCCAGTGGACTCCTCGTTTAGAGAGAGAGAGAGAGAGTGGAAACGCTCCTTATAGTCGTTGTGTTTGTTTGTTAGGGTCTTTATCTGCTTCAGTTCTCGCTGGTTTCCACCTGTAGCCATGTCCAGTCAACGTCGTCTGTTATTTTTTTTTATTTGCACTTCAACCCCTGAATTTATAGTGCTTTGGTAAGTTGCCTCTAATTTTTAACTTTGGTGATTTGCCCTCCCTTAATTTGCAAAACAGTTGTTGTGTCGTCACATTTGGATGATAATTGTGTTACATTAGTATTGAAAAAGGACTTTTAACATCTCAATTCAAACTCAATTTTCTGACTCTTTAAATCTGACAAAAAAAAGAATAAAATTAATAAAATGAATTATTTTGCAAGTTAAAGGAGTAAATTGTGAAAATAAAATGTAGGGAAAATGTTACCAAACCTCAACAGATTCAAGAGTCATAAGTGTGCAAAGTACCCTTTATTTTTCTCCTTGTTTTGTTTTATATACTTTTGAGAATAAAAAATAAAAGAGACAAAATATTTCCAACCAAAAAGCAATTGAAGGCACGATTATGGATATAATTATTATAATAACAATCACGAAATCTTATGTTTGAGTATTGAAATTATGGAGGTGGCACGGCATCACGTTCCTACCCATTATAATATAATGATTTCCGATCTAGAAAAACTTAAAAACAAATCAAAGTTGGATTTACCTGACCAAATAATGTAACCATTTATTATTGGATAATATTGGTTAGGTTTTGGTACTACAAAACTGTCCTTCGACTTCAGTGCCATATGTAGACTAATAATTAATTCGGTTCTGTAGCTTGGTCATTGCAGTTTCCAGTAACCTATTGGCCTGCTCCTCCTATATTTAATTTAATATTCATTTAGAGCCTGTTTAGTTGCATGATTCGTTCTCTGATTTGAATCATAGTTCATGATTTGTTACAGTATTTTTTCTCACAAAAAATACACATAAATTAAAAATAATTCTAATATCATGATTCTAATTTATGAACCAAACGGACTCTTATTTTTTCTCTATACTTTTATTAACAAAGTCTTTATGTGCGATCACACAGTCTAGTAATTGTAATTGTTTTTTTATGTATGTGTAATATTATTCATTTTTCTATGTAATTTTATTCGTATGTTTGTGTAACATTTATATGACGTTTGTTTTAAATATTCAGTCTAATTTAAGATTATGGTTCGTAATTCTGTTACAGTATTTTTTTCTCACAATAAATTTAAATTTTAAAAATTAAAATCATGAACTAAACGCCACCTTCGTGTTACATATGTTATTATATTAAAAAAAACATCACTACACGGGTGTTGGGAAAAAAGTTATGTGGACTTTTTCAACCCAAAATAAAAAAGAAAGGAAACAGAAAAGAAACATCTCTTGTGCAAATCTTGACCTTTTTTATTTTGTTTTTTGTTTTCTTTTGTTTTTTGATTTTTTGTAAGCTTGAATATTACAAAAGTTACATTAAGAAAAGCTAAAACCAAATGGTGAATGTGAGACCTTTCATATAATCAGACCATATGAAGTGGAGTCCAGCTCAGGTGGGTCTTAAGCTGCTTGATATATCCCGACTTCTTTCAGCAAAAATAACTACATGATGAATAAATAATGTGAGACCTTAAACTTTAGTGGCCTTCCTTCCTATAAATATCAACCCACATTTTTTGGTATTTGTCGAATTTGGATTTTCTCTCTAACGGTAATATAATGGCTTAAATCTTGCTAACAAAATTTTGAAGAACGCTAAACTAGCCGTTAAGCTGAAAAAGGGGCAAAAGTGCCGCTCCTTGATTGGGATGTCACGCGTGGGACCCCTCTCCGTGCGGTCACCATCTAACCCTCCAAGTCAGATTGACACGTCACCCAATTCTAGAAGAAAACTAACCCCAACAAAGAAAAGAAAAGAAAAAGCAAAAACAAATACGGTACTCTACTACAGATAGATGAAGAGAGTTCTAACAAAAATAAGTACACGTTTAGTTCAGAAATTTAAAATTATGATTTAAAATTATTTTTAATTTATGTATATTTTTTTAAAAAAAAATACTATAACGAATCATGAATCATGATTCAAACCATGTCTCGAATCTTCGTACTAAATACCCCCATAAGAGTAATTTTATTCTCTTGTACAAACAACAGAAGAAATGCCCATAAGACCACAATTCTTTGAATTAGAAAACAGAACAGCGACAAGACCAAGAGGGAGTGGAGTAGGGACGTTTTAATTACAGCGTAGAACAGGTTCTAGGCTTCTAGATTTGGCACGAGTTTTTGATATACAAGATCAGCAACACTTTTGTACACCAAATGAAGAACATAGCATCTAAAGAGGTACTAAAGATCACCGATTTTAGTTTTGCCATTCAATCAACATGAGAAACCTCCACAAGCAATGAGCCACAGAATGACAATTACGATGAGCACTGCGCCCGAAATCATCAGCTTCATTTGGAGGTTCTGCAGCCACATCTTCCGTCGCAGTTGCCTTCCTTGCCTCTGGAAGCTGTCAGCCTGGATACAAAGCGGTAAAAAAATCCTCACAATCACATAAAAATTATGAAATCGCTGTACCTTCAGAATCACAGAACCAAGAGAGTTTGCAGTACCTGGAACTGCAGATTTTCAGTCTTGTCCACCAGAAGCTCGATCCTCTCACCACGGTCCAAAACCTGCAAACGAAGGGTGATTAGATAGGCAATAAATAAATTCACAGCTGCCCATGAAATTGTTTCATGGCTTGGCTGATTGGCTACAGGAAGATATTGAAAAATTACTTGTAAGTCGTACCATTGACAATAGAGAACAACATTGCTTTCACTGTCTCACAAACTATGACAGGTATAACTAAAATGGAAAACGAGAACCATCTAATATTAAACGCAACAAGCAACTGAAGCTGAAATAATTTAAATCTTGGATTATCACTTATGACCACTGAACTTTGGGGTCACCCCCACTTTACCCCCGAACTTTGAAAATCTCCACTTTACTACCCTAAACTTTCATGAACTTCCACTTTGCCTCTTCTGTCCCGATTTCCGTTCAAAAGAGACAGAAAACATCTCAAGTGCACTCACGTGCATGGTGTTTGAGGGTAAAATCGTAATTGAACTTTTGGTGATTTGCACCTACGCCCCCTGAACTTTGAAGTCACCCCCCACGTAATCGTCATTGAATTTTTGGTGATTTGCACCAAAAATTCAATTACGATTTTACCCTCAAACACCATGCATGTGAGTGCACGTGAGACGTTTTCCGTCTCTTTTAAACAGAAATTGGGACGGAAGGGGCAAAGTGAAAGTTAATGAAAATTTCAAATAGAAAGTGGAGATTTTCAAAAGTTCAGGGGGCAAAGTAGGGGTGACCCAAAGTTCAAGAGGCATAGGTGATAATAATCCTTTAAATAATTCAGTTGCTATCTGTTACGTTTACCCAACAACTAGGTTTTTGGCATAACTTCCGTTCACCCTTCGACTATCACAGGAGGTCCTGTCTTAAAGGATCAGGTTCTTGAAGATCTCCAAGGCAACATCCGCTTTTACCATCTACTCCAACATTTTGGATTCACTCCCAACTCCAAAAAAAAAGGTCTAAAATTCCTTGATGCATAATATCACTAACACACTCTGCTACAAAGGTTCCTAGCCTTTTATAAATGGCCAAATATCCTAGCTGGTCATTTCCCATGTTTTCCTAAACTAAATGCTCCTACATTATGAAATTCAACAAATATTATATTCCAAACCTCCCCCTCCCTAGCACATGAACACAAACACAAGGATTTTTTCTACGAGAAAAAGAGAAAAGACATAACCTAGGATAAAATCCCATGGAACTGGTCCTTCACAAGTCCAATTTAATTTTCATCCTCTCAGGCCTCCCCATCTTTCTGATTGACAAGGGTCGAAAAGTAAATGCACTTCAAGTAACATTAAAACCCAAAAGCTAATAGCTTAATGCGAGCACCTAATGGCAGTCCCTCAAATGTCCATACATGTGAAAGCTGCTATAAGTAATTTTTTTAATTTAGTGGTTGATAAATGTTGGTTTTAGTAAGAAACATCCATATTAAACTAGCCAACGATTACTTGGTATCAGCATTTATCCATAATGATAAGAGCACCTACACGAAATAACAGTTTCTACTTCTTTCCTTTTGTGCTCAAGAAGTACAAAGGATTTCAGCTTCAAATGAGAACTGCTATGCCAACTCAACGAGCCTTGAATAATTTCGACAAACATACTTCTATAACGGACAATTAATAAAGTTAATATAGTCCCCACCTAGATTAAATACTACATAAGACAGAAGGTAAGAGAGTAACTAGACTGCGACCACACTAAGATACTCTAGAATAGGATAGCTAAGAAACAAAGAATTATAAACGAGTTCTTACAAGAATACAAATAGAAATTGAAGGTGGCAATACGTGAGAGAATATGTAACATAGATTGGTGATACATCTTTCCCTTTCTGGTGCTTTCCAGACGAACAAAATTAGTAAGGAATTCGAGGCATATTGGATATACACATATTTCTCCATCAAAAGATACTCACAGCATGACAGCAACTACCACCGTAACGGTTAATTCAGTTTATACTTCATACATATTTCATGGTCCTAAGAATATCTGGAAGTCTTTTCACAATCTCATCCAGTTCAAATCCAGATATACAATAACCTAGGATTTAGAAACCAGGACTTCAGCCTTCTACGATGTTTACATTAGTTTCATTTAAATAATAATTATTTCCAACTAGCAACAGCCCTTCTTTTTCCATCAGTTTCTCACAAAAGCGAAGGATTACAGGAAGATCGATGGAGACACAATGCTCACTTAATCCAGTATTTCTGTGACGGAATATATTCAGATCATGACAACAAGCCTGCTTTAAAGGCTGTCAACATTTATAGAACTGAACCATTGCCAAAAGAATATAACCAGAAAAAGCATTTCCTAATCTTGTTCTAGTCAAAAGCAGGAATACTAATTTATCAGAGAAGCTGATAGGATCCCGCCTAGACCTCCTATCAACTTTACTTATTCTAGAAGGGATAAAAAGGGCATAGCTGGGGTGGAAGTCAAGGCAGGGGAGGGCAGTGCTGAGGTGGCAAATTCTGTTAGGGGATTCTGTTAGAGAAGCTGGCTTGGGGAAGAATATAAGAGGGGGAAACAAGGAAGGAGGGGATATCGAGAAAATCTGTGGAGACTACTGGGTCAGAATTGGGAGGTGGAGGGTCCTCGAAATCCCTCGTTCTTTGCCTTTGTTTTCTTTTGCTTTCTTTCATTTTGTTCCTCCGGTGTAGAAGGAGAGCTCTTGCTGTAATGCTCAATTGAGCCGTTCCTATCAATAATAGGATCCAAACCCTTTTTCTGGTTATTCACGTTATTTCCCTTTTGTTTTAAGTTCTTGTTTGGTTAAGTGGTTTTCAAGTTCCTATCAGCTTGCTATCAGAGCAGGACGATCCATGGCGAACCGTCCGATGGAACCACGGACTGAGAATCACGAGGACGCCGTGGAAAGACGCGTGGAGCACCTCAACGAGGCGGTGCGTCTCCTGGGTGCGATGGTCGATCCGGTACCAAGGTTGCAGGAGGATATGACGATCCTCACGGATCGGGTGGGCCGAGTTCAGGATGCGGTCCAACGCATGGAGGCGCTCCTAGGACAACACTTCGGGGGGGAGCGTGGCCTTGATCCTCGTGGAGCAGCAAGAGAGAGAGAGCGTGGCCGTGAGTTTCGGCCAGAGTCGCCGGTGAGACGGAGGAGAGGGGAACACCGGGGAAAGAAGCTCGCGCTTCCGATTTTTCATGGTGAGGACCCTTACGGATGGTTGTTCAGGACTGAGAGGTATTTCGCGATCAATGATGTCGAGGAGGAGAAAGTGATGGCAGCGTCCGTTTGCTTAGAAGGGCGGGCTTTAGGGTGGTTCCAGTGGGCGGAGACTCAGGAGCCATTTGTCGTTTGGAGGGACTTTAGGGCCGCCCTGCTACATCGCTTCAGCCAAGCCCAAGAAGGAGATCCCACCGAGAGGCTGATGTCGCTGAAACAAGGGGGGCTGGTTGTAGAGTATCGGGACTCCTTCGAGACGCTGGCAGCAACTTTGAGAGGTGTGCCAGAGTCAATTTTCCGAGGAGCCTTCCTGAATGGGCTGAGGGAAGATATACGGGCCGAGGTGAAATTGCACAGGCCCAGGCCCATAAATTTACAAGAGGTAATGGACTTAGCCCAGCAGATAGAAGATAGGAATGAGGCCCAAGATAAGTTCAGAAAACTGAAAATGGGCCGGGGGTGGAAACAGGAGGGAATGGGCCGAGGGTATTCTTTTACCGACCAGGCTAAGATTAATGGCCCCTATTCTGAGAGCTCCCTTCAGTCCAGTGTGTCGAGGGATTCTGGAACATTTCCCCGAGCAAAATCTGACTCGGCGCTCGCTCAAGCGTCGGCGGTCACCCGCGACTCTGGGTTCCGACGTCTCTACGATGACGAGATCCAGGCACAGAGGGCCAAGGGGCTCTGTTTTCGGTGCGATGAGAAGTTTGGGCCAGGGCATCGATGTAAGAACCGACAACTGCAAGTCCTCATGGTGGCAGGGGACGAGTTGGAGACGGAGGACGCGAAGGACGAAGAGGCAGAGCAACCGGTGGGGTTACCGGACGAGGCGGCGGATTTGTCCCTTAATTCCCTGCTAGGCTTCACCTCCTCCAATACCATGAAGTTCCTTGGGCGACTGGGTTCTCGAGAGGTGGTAGTCCTCATTGACAGTGGGGCATTGCATAGTTTTCTGTCCAAAAAGGTGGTGGACGAGTTGGCCCTGCCATGCGCTGAGACAAGGAGTTATGGGGTGCAGGTGGGAAATGGAATGAATTTTAGGCAGCAAGGGGTATGTAAGGGCGTACACTTGTGGGTGCATGGTTTCTGTATTGTGGAAGAATTTTTTCCCTTCGAGCTAGGAAGCGTCGACGTGGTTTTGGGTGTAACGTGGCTTCGGCGTTTAGGTGAGGTTCGTGCCGATTGGTCCAAGTATACCTTGAAGGCTGGCTGGGTATGTTGGAAGGGGGACCCGTCCCTGAGTTGCACCCCGGTGAGTTTCCGGGCCTTATCTCGGCAGTTTACTCTGACACATTTGGGCATACTTCTCGAGTTAAGTGCAGTCACGGCAGAAGAGGCGGCTGTCCCGGAGCTGCTACACCCACCCGAGTTGGTTGACGTTTTGACCCTTTATGAGGAGGTTTTCTCCTTACCGACCAGTCTGCCACCCCATCGAGCGGCGGACCACCACATTGTGTTGAGGGAAGGGGCCGTACCACCGAGCATCCCCCCCTACCGTTATCCCCATGTCCAGAAAGGGGAAATCGAACGCTTGGTCTCGGAAATGCTCTCCTTCGGCATAATCCGGCCGAGCAACAGTCCATATTCTAGTCCGGTTCTGTTGGTTAAGAAGCGAGACGGAAGCTAGAGGTTTTGTGTTGATTACCACGCCCTAAACCAGCTCACAGTGCCCGACAAATTCCCCATTCCGATCATCGACGAGCTTTTGGATGAATTACATGGGGCGACAGTATTTACAAAGCTCAACTTGAAAGCGGGATACCACCAAATCCGGGTTCACGACGGCGATGTGGAGAAAACAGCCTTCCGTACACACGATGGGCATTACGAGTTCCTCGTCATGCCCTTCGGGTTGACAAACGCTCCGGCCACGTTTCAATCTTTGATGAACACGGTGTTCCGCCCATACTTGCGTAAATTCGTCCTCGTTTTCTTTGATGACATATTAGTTTATAGTCGATCTTGGGAGGAACACAGGGCTCACCTTACTGCCGTTTTGGATATTCTGCAGAAGGAGCAACTCGTCGCCAATTGGAGAAAGTGTCTTCGGACAGCCACAGTTGGAGTACCTCGGGCATGTCATTTCCAAGGATGGCGTCTCGGCCGACTCGACCAAGATACTTGCGATACGCACATGGCCGAAGCCCAAGAACGTCCGCGCAGTTAGAGGATTTCTTGGCCTAACCGGCTACTATCGCAGGTTTGTACAGGGGTATGGGGCCCTTGCGCGGCCACTTACGGACCTCTTGAAGAAGGGTACTTTCACGTGGACTGACGCAGCCTCTCACGCCTTTGAGAAATTGAAAGTGGCCATGACTACTCTGCCGGTCTTGACCATGCCAGACTTCTCCAAGACGTTCGTGGTCGAGACGGACGCGTCAAGGACCGATCTTGGAGCTGTCCTGTTACAGGAAGGCCGCCCAATAGCGTTTTTTAGCAAGGTGTTGTCACCTACCTCGCGGTTGAAGTCCGTATATGAACGGGAACTCATGGCCATTGTCCTAGTAGTCCAAAAGTGGCGCCATTATCTTCTTGGCCGCCACTTTGTGGTCCGCACGGACCAACAAAGTCTGCGCTTTCTACTGGATCAGCGTCTCCTTCCTCCAGAGCACATCCGCTGGATTTCAAAATTGATGGGGTACGATTTTGAAGTCCAATATAAACCCGGCGCTTCCAACCGGGTTGCGGATGCCCTATCTCGCCGTGACGAGGCCCCTACGCGGGAACTGATGGCTTTCTCCATGCTGGGACTTGTTGACTTGGAGAAAGTCTGGCTTGAATAGCTCGAGGACGTTACTTGTGCTCGCCTGGTTGCGCAATTACAGCTGCACAAGGAAGTTCCCCTCGGGTACAGCCTACAGAATGGTCTACTCTGCTTCCGGGGCAGGCTCGTTTTGCCACGCCAATCCATTTGGATTCCGCTGCTGTTACAGGAATTCCACGACTCGGTCATTGGGGGCCACTCGGGATTCTTCCGCACCTATAAGCGCGTGGCTGCGAATGTTTTCTGGCCAGATATGAAAAAGACGATCCAGGATTATGTGGCTCACTGCGAGACATGCCAAAAGTCCAAATATGAAGCCCTCTCCCCGGCAGGACTGCTGCAGCCCCTGCCTATTTCGGATAAGGTTTGGGACGACATCTCCATGGACTTCATTTCAGGTTTGCCGAGGGTTAGAAGTGTGGACACAATTCTGGTAGTCGTGGATCGCCTCTCAAAGTATGCTCATTTCTGCCCAATTGTTCACCCCATTACAACCAAGCATGTTGCGGAGCTCTTCATTCAGGAAATAGTGCACTTACACGGCCTACCACGCTCCATAGTAAGTGATCGTGACCCTGTCTTTATGAGTTTATTTTGGCGGGAACTCTTCAAACAGCAGGGTACTCGGCTGCACCACAGTTCCTCGTATCACCCGAAAACCGACGGCCAAACTGAGATCGTTAACCGGTGCCTGGAGACTTACTTGCGCTGTTTTGCTTCCGATAAACCAAAAGAGTGGGTGCAGTTCTTACCTTGGGCGGAATTCTGGTTTAACACAACTTATAACACGTTGACTGCGCAAACGCCATTCCAAATTGTGTATGGACAGAACCCACCCACCTTGCTCCACTTCCACGATGTGCCGACGGTTCAGCCTGCCACTCCTTCTGTGGTGGAAGATGTGAACCTTCAATTGCAGCTCTGCAATCAAATGTTGGACGCTCTCAAGGAACACTTGCTCGTGGCTCAGAATCGAATGAAAAAGTCGGCGGATGCTCGTCGTTGTGAGGTGATCTTTGCCCCAAGTGAACTTGTGTTACTCTAAGCTCCGACTATATCGCTTGAAGTCTCTCGCGCGGAAGGTGAATGAGAAACTTTCTCCTCGTTTTTATGGGCCTTTCCCTGTTCTGGAGCGCATTGGACAGGTCGCTTATCGGCTCCAACTTCCAGCCACGGCTCATATCCATCCCGTTTTCCATGTCTCCCAGTTGAAGAGGTTTCGCGGGGGCGAGTATAAAAGTCAGCCTCTGCCTCCCCAGCTTTCGGAGGACTTGGAGCTGCTTGTGGAGCCTGCAGGCATTTTACGCGCTCGTACCATTCCCTTTGGCGGTCGGGATCGCGTGGAGGTCCTGGTGTCTTGGCAAGAATTTGCCCGATTAGGAAGCTACATGGGAACCGCTCGATGGCATCCGTCAACAGTTTCCCCACCTCAACCTTGAGGACAAGGTTGCTCTCGAAGTACTTATTCTAGAAGGGGTAAAAAGGGCATAGCTGGGGTGGAAGTCAAGGCAGGGTAGGGCAGTGCTGAGGTGGCAAATTCTGTTAGAGAAGCTGGCTTGGGGAAGAATATAAGAAGGGGAAACAAGGAAGGAGGGGATATCGAGAAAATCTGTGGAGACTACTGGGTCAGAATTGGGAGGTAGAGGGTCCTCGAAATCCCTCGTTCTTTGCCTTTATTTTCTTTTGCTTTCTTTCGTTTTGTTCCTCCGGTGTAGAAGGAGAGCTCTTGCTGTAATGTTCGATTGAGCCGTTCCCATCAATAATAGGATCCAGACCCTTTTTCTGGTTATTCACGTTGTTTCCCTTTTGTTTTAAGTTCTTGTTTGGTTAAGTGGTTTTCAGGTTCCTATCAGAAGCTCTCTAAAAACATGTTAAAGTTAAGGCTTTCTACTTGATAACCAACAATCTATCTCTCGCAATTGGCATCTTTGTGACAAACAAAAACTCCAAGGAAAATATAATGTTTCTATCTACATTGATCCAGAATCACATAAAGATCAAGGAATACGCAAACAAACTATCTAGATCCCTAAAACAGACTAGAACCAAGCGAAAGATGTCTTTTAATATCAAAAATTAAATGTTTAGGTTATCTGAATCAATTGGGAATCAAAGAAAGAATACCTTTTCAATATTGTCCATCATAATTCCCTTGACCTCACTAATTTGAGCCTTTAATTTGGAAAGCTTGCTCATTTCTTCTGGATGCTCCATACAATATTGCATGTGCTCCTTAAGCCTTGGCCTGTCAGAATAAAGCACAACGTTAAGTGCTAATGCGTGTTACAACATTGCAAGAAAGAATACATAAATATTCAACAGTGATATCCATATACACACCCAAATTCTCTATCAAGATTGTATGCAATGCTGAATCGGTCTTCAAACAAGTCATCGTCCTCATCATCATCAGCAAGAGGATGCGGACCTTCTTCTTTAATGCCCCCGCCATAACGCTGTCTAAAATCATCCTTCACTCGCTCAAGAAACACAAAAGGCACACTCCTTCCAGTTGATTCATCTGCAACAACAAGAAAAACTGCACCCGCAACAATTATCTTCAACCATTCATGCCACAATCAAATTGAAATTTTTTTTTAAAGTATATCAAAAAGAAAAAGAGTAAATACCAAAGGCATTGTCGATAAGGAAGTTAAAAGTGTATCCATCACACGAATACGTGTACTTGCTGCTATTCGACTGAAGCTTCTGCAAGCATTGAACAGCAATGGTACTGAAGTTTCCTGAGAAAGATGTATGTTCTGCCAAAACGACAGTTCCTTTTGCAACAAAGCTATATATTAACCCTTTGTGACTCATCCTTAGATTTCACCACAAATGCGTTCAACAAACAGAAACTCTCTCTCTCTCTCTCTGTCTCAAAATGCAACAATAGTAATATATTAATAATTATATCCTTAATAACAATATAAATGCATAATAAGTAACACGATAAAACCCAGTATCAAATTTAACAAGACGCATAAATATGCGCCAGATTCGAGCAGAAAGGAATTTAACAATTTGCCACGTGCAATGAACTAATCCTCTAACTTTCCGTTTGGTAGTCAAGAAAGGAAAAAAAATCGAAGGAAAAATAAATAAATTAGCTCCGATTCACTGAACGCGACGAAACCAAACATCCAATTTCATTTGTTGCGCATTGTTTTTATCTTTTTAAAATCCCGAATAAAAGAAGCAGAGAGGTAAATTGAAGTTAAATTTAAGTTTTTCTTTTGTCTTGTTCGTTCAATTTCTCAGCAACCAAACAGAAGCACCAAGATAACAGAAAGAAAAACCTAAATACCTTTCTCAAATTCTGCAGAAATTATAGAAAGTTTTTCTAACACGATAGATCAAAAAAAAGGAAAGGAATTACCTTGAAAACGCGCAGATCGATGGAGGAAATCGAAGAGTGAGAAGGAAAATGGAAAGAAAAAGAGAGAGAAAGTGAAGATGAAGAAGAAATCCGGTGAGAAATGGGGAAGGTTGCTTCGTGTGAAAGACTTGAGATGAGTTATTACTCCGATAGCGATGGCGACGTGGTCTAGGCGTTTTTCTTGTTTTTCTTTTTTATTATTTGTTTGTCGTGACCAAAATACCCTAAAAATTATTATAAAGTTTTTATTTTTTCGCTAAAGTGTTTTTATTTTTAGTGTTATACAAAAGTTAAAAATTAGAAAAGAAATATAAATGAGCAAAAAAAATTGTATACCTTTGTTCCATTTTGTTTATTTTTTTAGGAATTTTTTTGTTATTTTTTTCTTTCTCTTAAAGACATTTTGAGCATTTTTGTAATCTATTGACCGTAAAATTTAAAAATGTACCGATCAAAACTTAAAAAAATAAAAATAAATAAAAACTTTCTTAAATAACACTAAAATATAATGGACAAAAAGTGGAAAAAAAAGAAAGAATAACTTCAATAACAATTGAGGTCTGCGTTTTAAGAAACACAAATTAGTTATTTTGATCGTGTTTGGAATTGATCATATTTTTATTTTTCACATTTTTTGAAGAAGAAAAAATGAAAACGTTTCTAAAACGGCATTTGGCGTAATAAAGACAAAAAATAAAAATGAAAACGATTTTTTGATTTAGTGTAAAATGAGAGAGAAATGAAAAACGACTTTTAGTCGTTTTTCATTTTTTGTTTTCGTTTTCTCCTCTCTCAAGCAAAGAGAGAGAGAGACGTTAATGAGTTTTTTTACACTGAAAATAATTTCTTGATAAAACTATCAAACACATTTTTAAAAATGATTTCTGACTGATATTGAAAACGTTTTCGTTTTCATTTTCATACAAAAAATAAAATCATTTTAGAACGAGTTCCAAACGCGCCTTTATGTTTCCCTTTTGGTTAAAACCCAAAGTTTTTCTTTTGGTAAAACTAAAAGCATACTTTTTTCTGTAATCTTCTTAATTAAAAACATGGCGTTTTTATTGAAAAAAACAGCACTTTTCTTTAGTAAACCACTAATAAACATTTTTTAGCAAAACTAATAAACATTTTTTTAGCAAAAAAAACCACTAATAAACATTAGTAAATTAGTAATGAACCAAAATCAATCATCAATTTAAGGATAAACCAATATAGATTATTTCATCAATTAATTTTTTCTTATTCTCTCTCTCTCTCCGTTTTTTTATTTTTTTTGTGCTTTTTTTTTTTTGTATCTTCCTTGTTGCCACCTTCCTTGTGGTTGCCCCACCCCCAGTGGCGTGGCTGCCACGGGCAAATCGGTGCAAGCACTGGGCGGGTCAGCCTATTGTTGAATTTGTATACTTTTTAATTTTTACGTAATTTTATACAAATATGATAGACAAAAAATCTAACTTACCAGTGACTTACCAAAAAAAGTCCCATAAAACAATTCAAAATTAAACTCATATTATTTATATCGGTTCTTTTTTCTCCCTGTGAATGCATTCACATTAACCCACTTTCTACAGATTCTACTTGAAAAGAAAATAATTCTTTCCTTTCCAATGAAATTACTTTGATCTATATGGTTCACTTATGATCTTTCAAGTGACAACAAGACCAAGAACTTTGATCTATTTTATGGTTCACAGTAAGATCTTTCAAGTAGAGAACTTGAGTTCAAAAATAAATTTATGTGAAAAAAAAAAACACTATAATAAAAAAGTTAAATTTAAATTTTTATGAGAGAAAATACTAAAATAAAAAATTTGAATTGTGAAACGAGAGGAGCTCAAATAGTAAGCCAAGTCTCACCACCAGATCACTGAATTTCAGTAAACTCGGCCCCGGGCAGAAGCGAAAAATCTATCAGGCAAGAACACAACTAAGCTAAATAGGAGAACTAGTGTCAACTCCAATTGAGATGAAGACAAAGCACAATATGGGCAGATTAATAATCCATGATAATCATGAATCAGAAATTAAGTTTAACATAGTACAGCCTCCCCGAGAAGCTGCAGAACATGAATGTCTTGTGGTAGCCAAGACAGAGAAACCTTTAGCTGATCAGCCTGTGGTTTTCAGTTTTTTTCTTCAAAATCAAATGAATTTGAAGAATGATATGAACAGGTTACAACAATCACTAAAAGCATTCAAGGGCTGAAACAACTAGGAAATTAATCCATTCCAACCCAGATGTTTCTTTTTAATTTAAATAAATGTTTTTCTTCTTTTTATTTTTTTCTTTTTTCAAGGCCAAACTAGCTTTCTGGACTTGGAGAAAGCGGTTTGGCGAAATCAATGGTTTTCAGGGCTTGCTCCCAACAATAGATGGAGCTGCACCCCTGGTCGTCTTGACGTAGGAAACATAGTCACTATAGCGCATAGTGTACAATGTGCTCTGGTAACGGGTCAGCCTTATCCTCTTCCGGACTGACTCGGTGATGGTCCCGTTGTACCCTGCTTTCCGCATCAACGAGTCGATTGCCTCGATTTTTGTCCAACCTAAAACGGAAGAATTAGATGACATGCGACAACTTATCAGCCAAAAAATTTTACAGACATTACATGAAAGTAGATAATCACTTGGACCCGGAATAAAACCTCCGACTAGCAGCCGATGGAACTTCCGACTATGATTTGAGTTTGAATGTGCTAGTGGATGTGAGCGACTATGAGAATTAGTAAGCAGATTTGCAGTATAACTGCGAGTTAATTGACTCATCAGTGATCACAAAGCGATTTAAAAATCCCATGAAATGATTAAACACGGCTTCTACAACGAATTCCCGACTCTAATTTCATCCCTCAGTGTCAATGACAAGGAAGACAGAACCAGTAAGTGCATAATTTGTGCTAATATTTTGAAAATGCTCATGGTTACTATCATTGACTTGTTGAAAAGGCGGAAACACTTCCATTCCCCACTCTTACACTCCCACTTTACTTCACAAATATTTATACATGCAATGACATTCGCGGTTTTGGTAGGTCATAAAGAGTAGAATGAATTACCTTCATGCGCAGCTACCTCAGGCAAATATGTGGCGCTGCGCCTTGTATTATAATCAGGATCAGTAAACTCAATTATTATACCATGTTTCCCAACCTGCAAAAGGAACGCACAATGGTAAGATACAAGGAAGAAAACTAGACATTATGTACATGAAAGCATAAACTAATAAAGTATCCTATAGGCTATATCTTATGACCATGGTTTCATATGGATTATTACTTAAGTTAAATATGAAGACTGATTCATTGTGAGACTACATAACAATGACGACCACCAACCGCCCGGAGTTCTTAAACTCTAAATGTAGCAATAGAAAAACATGTGAGGAACCAACTATAGAGGAGCTTCAAATTTCAAGTATAAGAATTCCAAGCCCACAGATATAATTGGAGATCTAGCTACTAAAAGCTTAGAAATGGTTACCAGTTAGAATATGTAAGAGAATCCTAAAGTGCCTAAAAGTTGGAAAGATTAAAAGATACATACCTCCCAGTCAAGATGGTTGTTAGCAGTTTCATAATCAGTAAGAATGGACACTGTACACTCCAAAGAAGGCAATTCTTTTGGTTGTATCGGGGGAAACCTACGATCCCTCAAAGCACTGCAAAATATACAAACAAGAAACAGAAATTAAAACAGAAGCTAACTTCATGGGAACCTCAGATAAAGGATGACTGAAAAAGAAATGTAAATTCCTACAAGAAAATAGCAGAAGCAAGGCCCTAAACTGCATGGCATTCAGAATAACGGGGGAACCAAGTTCACAACCAATGTTAAATTAGTTTCATTAGGATATTTTCATCTCTTTTGGCAGAGCTATTATTTGAAAGAATGAGGAGGAGATGACATGCTAGTACAATTAGTGACACTATACCAAACTTAAGTTAACAAACTCATGCTTGGATTGGAATATAGATGATTTAAAGACAATCCTGTAAATAAGTGCGAAATCTAGACCAATACTCCAATTCCTCAAACTAATGTGAATGTGTCAAATATCGCACTCATATGTAAATATATGATTTGAAAGCATTCATACGAATAAATGTCAAATCTAGGCATTCATGCTTAGATTGGAACTTTTGAGTCCACTCACCACCTCATGTTAAACTTAGGTAAGTGAATTTGCATCCAATAGCCAAGAGGTGCTTCTTTACATTTCTTATCTTATCAATTTATTTTTTGCTAGGAGCAGGCAGGAGGTGTAAGATTGGATTGTATTAGTTCATAAATACAATGAAAGGTAAACAGCCATGCCATGACAAAACAGAAAGGATACTAGGAATATACTACACTGTACTTGAAAGTAAAAAAAAAAAAAAAACAAATCCAAAAGCCAGATAATAGTGACAAATGCGATTGTTTCATGGTCCACAATTATGAATAATCCCAAACCAAGACAACTTAAACAACTAATGCAAAATTGAAATGGTATGATGATAAGAATCTTGGCCTCATGTCCTATATATTATTGTGCCCAACTGTAACTCACAGGAAGATTATGCTAAGCTCTCATTCCTTATCCTTTGTTTATATATTTATTGTTTCTTTTCCACAAGGGTCTTCATTTTCCTGAAACAGCAACTGGTTTCAGATACATCAACCATCATTTCTCATTTTGTTGTGCGTGTGGTATGGTCAAAATTCGGAAATAAAACGAAAAAGGAAGTAAGCATGCAGATACATGAACTTCCATGATCTGATCATCCCAATAAGACATAATGATACCTGTTTAGAGCATAATCCTTGAAGCCATTAATCAACCAACGAGCTTCCAGAGTTCCAATACATCCACGCAAACGAGGCTCCCCACCATTCACAGCTTTTTTCCAAGTGACAAACAATGGGCTAAGACGAGTAGAATTATTATCAGATAAGCAGATTAAAGGATTATCGTAGGCAAAATATAAAGCTTTATGTTTTTGTCTTCATGGCTTCTTCCTGAGCCAGAACTCAAGTTAAAAAAGTTGAAATATACACAGTGAAAGATAACCTGAAAAGGCAAAACATATATTGCACTTTGACCGGATACATAAAGTACTAAAGAGTAAAGGGACTGAAGTAAATAAGGCATATAATTAGAAAAAATGAAGAGTTAAACTGAACGCAGACTCGGGCAATGCAGTGACGAAAAAACAATCAAAAGACAAATAAAGAGGATCATATCCCAAATAGTGTAGAAAAGAAAATATGTTGTTATGGAGACAATAAGAACTCAATGTCGTCAGTGGGATAGATGAAACGATATTTGCAAGTGAAAAAAAAATATATATATATATATATATTGTTGTACTTATCAAATTCGCAAAACCCAATGCATTCGAAAGCATAAAATGACATAACCAATAAAATCCCTAGCTTTTCCCTTGAAACAAATTTCTTAAAGAATTGAACAACAAGTAATTTTATTTAAAATGTGAGAGAGAAAAAAAGTGAATATGTAGAAAATTGACATAATTGTCACGTGTTGACAATCTGCCAGCGACAACTAGAGAGCTGTGAATCTGTGATTGTAACAAGAGGACTAAGAGAGCAAGTAAGCACAGCATTTCCAGAAACAACTTTCTTCACAGCCAAAAGAAACGAAGTTTAGAAATTATTGACACGCCCACATTCCTCGCTAGCATTTCCCTTGAAACAAATTTCTTAAAAGGTTAAAGTATTTCTTCAAACCTTATTCAGCTTTTCCATTTCCAAATAGCTTATTGCTTTATTTGACAAAAGAATAACAACCCTTCTTATTACAATATAGCAAAAAGATTAACCAACTAGATTAAGCCTTTCTCATCAAATCTCTAGAAGCAAATTTTCGCTTCCAACTTTTATAGAGTTAGACACCGCCTCTATTCGCCCATCACCCTAAAATTCCTCCTAGAGAGCTAATGTTATTAACAAGAAAAAAAAAAAACCAAAAATGTAAATTTCCACAGAGCTTCAAAAAATATCATGATTCAAGCGAGCCGAGTTAACCTTCACATAGTATAAAGTATTGCTTACATCATTACATTGCATGATTGAAAAAAAACAAAAAACAAAAAACAAAACAAAACAAAACAAAAACAAAAACATTAAACAAAACAAAGAAGAGGATTTATCAAGAAATAAAAAGCCTTGAACTCCCCTAGAAAAAATAAAAAAGCTTTGAACTCTTCTTGCTCTCTCCTTGTTCTTTCCTAGGTACCCACGGAACCCGGTATAGCCAATACAAGACCGAGGGAAAAGTCATCAAAACATGATAAAAACCTCAAAAAATGAAATCCCAATACATGAAATCCAAAATTGTTCAGAACCTTAAAAGGCCACTCAAAACATAGACCTTTTTCTCACAATCCAAACAATTTCAGACGAAACCCAGAAAAAAAAAATTGAAATATTAAAAACGAAAAAGGTTCAAACAATTTGAGCTCAATGAATCATGATCAGTCAAAAGCTGATGTTAAGACATCCAAATTCCACACATGCAAAGAAAGGCACATGAGTAAACATCTATACATGTGTGTGTTACTATATATAGATATATATATATATATATATATATAGAGAGAGAGAGAGAGAGATAGAGAGAGAGATTATTACTGTTGACCATCATCGAAGGCCGGTGGAGGAGCCTCCTCGCTGTTGTAGTAAGCGACGAGGGTATCGAAGCAGAAGACCACCATTTCCTTCTTCGCCGACACCATTTTCGTTTCTTTCTTTTTGGGTTTTCTGAGAATTCTCCAAACTATTTTATTACTACGACAGATCAATTTGATCAGAATTTTGAAGTTTTTTCGAATCAAATTCAATGTAAAGAAAACAAACAAGAAAAAAAATACACAAAAAAGAAGAAAAGAGAGAGGTTGGTTCCTTCGGAGAACAAATAATTGAGGATACAAGAAGAAGAAGCTTTCCTCTCTCTCTCTCTCTCTCTCTCTCTCTCGTGTTTTCCATTCCATTTCTCGTTAAATATACGTGTATATTTGAAAAAAGAAAAAAACACAATTTTTTCATTTCCCATATTACCCATCACTTTTCTTTGTAATTACAACCCAACAAAAAAGCACAATTTCCCTTTCTTTTTGGAGGTGGGGACCTCTTTGGGGATTCCATATGTGTCTTTTTATCTTTATTTATTAATTTAAAGTTATTCTATTTTAGTTTATTTTTCATTTTCTTTGAAATGAGAGAAAAAAAATAACCACATAATTGGGTCTTTTTCTAATTTTAATAGGCACGTTGATAAAAAGAACCCCCTGGCTCCTGCACCTATTTCAAAGAAAGCTGTCTTCCACGAACACTCTCCTAAACTTTTTTGAATTTGATAATTTAGGGGCTATTTTTTGTATTTTTGAGTTAGGGTGATTTGAGTGATGATCTTGAGTTGAGATTGAGTTATAACTTGAGTTTGTGTTTGAATGTGCATATTTGAGTTATAATTTAAATTAAAAATCTTTTTGAGTTTGTATTTGGGTGGATCAAAATTTAAATTTTTATTTAGATAGTTAATAAAAACTCAATGGTGATGAAAAATTTTAATAAGATATATGGTGGGGTTTTATTCGTCTTTTCATTGTGAACGCATAGGAAAAAAAATCATCTCAATCAGAATCAAAACGAAAAAGTTATGGTATTTTTAAGAATGGAAAAAATATTGTTCATTAACTTGAGTTTGAGTTTATGAACTCCAGTTGAAGGGAAAACTTGAGCTCGAGTTTAGCCTCAAACTCGAGTTCAAACTCAAGTTTTATAAAAGAACACGAACTTGAATAAAGGTGTAACTTGAATTCAAACTTTTTCTGAATTTTGTTACAAAAGAACAACCCCTTAGTTTTTAAATTTTTTTCTGACAATTAACACCATGAATTTATAATTTTTGACACTTTCAACCTTGCTGCTTAAATTTATCAAAATTTTGACAGTTTTTTACGCCTAACTTACAAATAATAGCCTAATAAGAGAATTGATGTTCATTTTTGTTTAGTTTCAATATAAATACATTTTAAAATTTGAGCTTAATTTAATTATAACTTAAACTTTATTCTAAATTTTAATATGAAATTTTATTACTACCAAACAAAAATATTATCAATGAGCTCTTCAGGCTATCACTTGTAAGTTTGGTACACAAAAAACCATTAAAATTTTAACGAATTTGAGTATCAATGACTAAAAGTGTCAAAAATTAGAAGTTTTGGAAGTTAATTGCCACATAAAGAGAAAAAAAAAAAAGTTTAAGCACTATATTATCAAATTCAGGTTGTGTTCGTACAAAATAGCCTTTAAAGAATAATTTTACTTGGAAATTATACAATAATAGAATAAAACAGAAGGGTGAATTTACAATATTAGAGTTCATAAGGAGACAAGAATTCCAATAATAGACTATGGAGAGTTATTAGAGATATATGGAGGTTAGGTATGAGGAGCTTTCTAATTTGCATTAAAAACGGTAGCCTCTACAATCTTTCTCAAATATTCCGATCATAAAACAAAATAGCATGGTCAACGACCACTATTTGCTACAATTCATTGCATCACATTTGACTACCAACAAGTATCACGGTAGGATACTATTGGTAGCGAATCAGAAACCACCAATGCTATTATCCGCTACCGCCAGTTGCCAGAATTTTGGTACCGCGACAGAAGCCCCTAAGTCGCATGGCATGTTTGTGGGTTGTGAAGGACGCAAAAAGGAAGCACTAGCAACATTTTGACATTAGAGTTCACGTGGGTTGGCTCGAAAGGCCGACGCAGAGAGAATATTAGCATTAGAAATTTAGAGAGAGAGAGAGAGTCAGAGAGAGGGGGGAATGGGGGAGAGGAGTAATAATGAGATTTCTACAAAACTCAAATGCCCCCGCCAAAGAAGTCGGGCGGGATGTAACCCACCAAGAAAGTCACCCTCTTCTAGCCGGCGATCTGAGCAAGGCCGTTGGCGGGTTTGGCGAAACAACCCTACCTGATGATACACTAAAGATAAACGAAATCGGTTTGTTCTCACTCTCTTAGAAGGACAACTACTTATTGGCAATTCCATACAAGGACACGCATTGATGTATCAGATTTCTAATATGGTAATTAGTATGGCAAATTCACCAACACATAACGAACATGCAGATTCTTCTAAGCCATTTGGATACATGCATTGCAGCGCGCGGTTGACATGCACAATTACCTGGCTTTGTGCCAACATAATACTGATTCCATCGCCATATGCGTTATCTGTTTACCAAAAGACCCTATATTTTCACGTCAGGCTCTCTAAGAAGGGGCGTGGACAGGCTAGTCAATTACACCAGAAGAGCACAACAGAAAAAATTGAAGAACAATCGAATCTCAACAATAACATATCAGAAATAGAAGCATATTGCCTGGTTCTATTGGTTTAGGGATTTCTTCAGTCAGAGTCGGAATCATGTCTCCTCCCTTCTTTTTCTTTCCTGCGCTTCCTCTTGTCCTCTGATGGATGGCGTTTTTTGTGTTTTTCACGTTTTTCGTACTTTTCTCGCTTTTCACGCCTCTCTCGCTTCTCCTGTTTCTTTTCTTCACGCCTCCTTTTCTTTTGACTGCTTTCATCCTCCGACTCCATTTCTTCGGCGTTCCTGGTTGATGGATTGGGCACAGGTGCTGTTGGCATTTCAGGTTGCAAGTCCTTGACAGTGGATTGAAAAGCACTGGATTCTACATGGGGACGATGTGCTCTGCACAGAAAGATCTAATATAAGAAAACAAACAGAAGGATACACGTGATTGACCAAAATACGACAACGAGCTATGTGTATAGTTGTGGGGGCACATGCCCCCACCGAGCAACTAGAAAAGCATATATGTGAGTAGACTTTGAACATGTATCCTACAAATTCCGGTTCTTTTCCCCCTTTCACCGTTCAGTAGTATATCCCATTGAGAAAATTACATATTCTATCTCTTCAAGTACTTGACTTGCTAAAAGTACTTCTTTTAAAAAACTCTACCCCTTGACTAATTCTAGTCTAAAAAGTAGAAATATATGTCTAATATTAAGGGGTAGAAATAAAAAGGAGCTCCATTTTAAGAGGTATTCTTAAAAATTGCCCTATCACATTATATATAATTATTCTCAAGAGTATTTGTTAAGCATATCCTTTTTCAGTTTCAAAATTTCAATTTCTTTTCTTTTTTTTTTGGGTTTACCCCTGCAGGTTACAAGTTTCCTTCCCTTCCTTTTTAATTCGTTGTCAGCCTTGTTTTTCTTCTTTTTTTTTTTTTAAAAAAAAAAAGAAAATTCATCTTCTCTCTTCACTCTTCTCATTCCTTTTCTTGTATGTTTTGTTTTTAATATTCTAGATGCACTAACTATTATTTGGAGCTTTACTTTATTTATTTTTTATTATTTTAGTTATAAGTTTCATCTCTATTTGTGCCTCCACTTAATTCAAATCTTGGCTCCGTCACTGCCAGTATCTACACATAAATTACCTGCAAGAACCTATTCTAAATTTATTAGTTTCTTTCTAGTAACATACCTTGAGAAACCAAGACCATGAACATGTGCTGCCTCAGCATGCCCTTCACCCACATCCTCAGCGGTAGAGCCTCGCTTCACTAGCTCTGAGAACTCGTGTTTATCAAGTCGATTACCTTGATGGCGGTTTGCATGCTTAGGAGCCAAGCCAAGAGCCTCTCGCATAGTCTGCTCTTCCTCTTCCTTAATCCTTTTAATCTCTTCTTTGGCAGCTTCCATGTCTGCACTCATGGAACCCTTTTCCCTGGTATACCAGTGCAGATCTTTCCCTGTCGAATTAGAAATTTTAAAATAGAAATTTCTTCATGAATAATAAACTTCAAAGTAGTCTGCTGTTGAAAATAAAGAAATAAACATCACGTCAAAACGAAACAGATTGAAACTACTTTTTGTAGTAGCTTCACAACCATGAAGCAGTGTCACTAAATCACTATTCAAGTCCAAGGGACTCTCTGAAACTCTAGACAGGAGGGGGTGGGAGAGAGAAGTCAAAGTTCAGTACATTCGAACTCAATGTTCCAAAAAATATGAAGCGCAAAAACCAAAGAATAAAACAACACGAAAAAGAAAAGAGAAATAACTCCATTTGAAGGGGTTTGTGCATAGATGGCCAGTTTAGCGGCCCACTTTTAAGTAGGTGACCTTTGTTTTCTAAAATTAATGATGTAGCCGGTTTTAAAATTTTAGGAATGAAATGACAAAAAAAATCCTTTATATTAATTGATTGTATTCAGCAATCAAACCCTAGCCCAAAGCCCAAATTCAGTCCAAAACCCTAGCTTCCCTTATTTTCTCCTCTCTCCACTGCTGCTGCCCATTCATTCCTCCATTACCAGCGACAATGGTGACAACCTTAATCTCACTGGAAAGTTTCCTCCCACCTTCCATGTCTGATGTCTCTCTTCCTCTATTTCTCTCTCTCTCCCCGAGCCATTTCTTTCTCTCTCCCCCAGATCCGGTTCTTTCTTCTCCAGAGCTCATGCCGGAGCTTGAGCAACTCTGTCGGAAAAAATCACCGTTCTTAGTGTGACGTTGAAGGGGAAGAATGGGCAAAAGCGGAATTCTTGGGAAACAAAAAATAAAAATCGGCCACTCTCCTAATTTTTGAAGCCTCCGGCCATAGTTTACAGTGGGTGCCAGAAATCAGCCACCCACACTAATTTCCCCATTTTATTTTAAATACAGTTCAAGATCAGTATCTCCTCCAGAGTAAAACAATAAACTTAAAATGAAGAAAATGAAAAGAAAGAGAGTCACCTTTCTGCCATCTTCCAACCGAAGCCTTGATACTGTGACCAATATAGTTTTCTCTATGCTTATCAACTTTCACATCATCCCAACTAAATTCTGTACATCACCAAAAGAGCAGCAAGAAATTAAACGTAACACCAAAACAAAACAAAACAAAATGTATCCAAATTAGTTCCATATGCAAATAAACAAGTATTGTTGAAACAGGGTTTCACAAATTTAGAGACGAACCTAAACATATAACTCCTATGACTACCAATTAAACAATTCAAGCAACTCTAACGATAATCTCCAGCATATGTGATTCTAAATTTCTAAACCCCCGCGTCAAACTCAACGAGCACATTTCAGCATTTAGTTTTTCTTGAATTTGCAACATATCCAGATTTCCAAAACAAGCAGGTAAAAAAATGAAAGCCCCGTATGCAGTGAACTGGAAAGAAACATTTTTCGCCACGGAATCTGAAAATCTCAGCTCTGAATGCGTATTTCAGAAGCAAAAATTGTCATAACCAGACATTACAGATGGAAAAAAGAAAAAAAGAAAAGAATTGTAAGCAAAATAATTTCAATACCTCGCAAAACTACTTCTAAACTAAGTCCCAAATTCAGTAGTTCAATCCTTCATTAAATTCAACTAGCAAAAATTCCAAAACGTATTCAACGCCCATGCGAATTCAAAGAACAAATTCATCATTAAATTTTAAACAATTCTAGAAATTTCCACCTTAACTTAAGAAATGATGTGATGAATCGTACTAATGTTTGTATGATTTTCTCTGAAGATCAAGATATTCAAGAGAATTACATCCAACAAAAACAAGAGAAAATAAAAACCCTAAAAAAAAGAAAGAGAGAAAGAGAGCTTACGATCTCGGCCACCACGAACACCGCCTCGAGTAGGATGATACATTTTGTTGAATGCGAATGTGAAAGTCTAATATCTTCAATCTTTCACCACCAAAACGCCCTTCTTTATCTTTCTCCGCCTTGTGATTTTTGGCTCTGCGATGCGAATATACACCGGCGGCTTTGCCTGGATCCTAAAAATCCTTTTTGTGTGTTTTGATTTTTGATTTTTATTTTTTACAAGTGAAAGTGATTTATTTAAATGGGTTAATTACAAAAAAACTCTCGATGAAATCATGAAATATATAACATTTTCTTTTTTAACGTAATATTCGTTCGTCTCGAATAATAAAATATTAATAAAAAAATTTTGTGATAGATTTTTTAAAAAAAATTAACATGTAATTTGTTATTTTTAGTATTTTTATAGTTGCGTGGTTTGAATTTTAAAATTAATTAAAATCTCATTCATTTCACTGATTTGAGTTTAGAATTCAAGTTTTGCTACAGTAAAAAGCTATCAGAAACAATCACATTTAACTTTTTTACTACAGTAAAAAGCTCTCACACAACATCACATCTCAACTCGAATTAAAAGCTCAAATTAGCGAACTGAACGGGCCTTAAAACTTGAATTTTTAATTATGATATATATTATTGATTTAATGTAAGTTAAAAAATTTATATATTTTTTTTGGTAGAATAAAAAAAAAGTTATGATTTTTTTTAATATTTAAACTTGTTTAAACTAAAATTAAATTTAAATCATAAAATTATCGAAATATCTTTAAAATAGTAAATAAAATGTCAATTTCAGTTTAAAACTTAATGGAATGGGTTTTTTATTAACATTTTATTGTTTAGGAGAACAGATATTACGTTTTAAATATCAAAAGAAAAAGTGTTATAATTAGTATAATTTAGAAGAAATTTTTGTAATTAATCATGTTTAAATTAAAGATTATACAAGTCCTAAAAAAATATTAAAAAATAGACATAAAAGTGGTATAAAAGAAGGAAATAGTAGAAAATATGCCAATATGAAAACCTTAAGAAAGTATATAGGCCAATTTTTAGTTATAAAAATTAATAGGCCATAACTTATCAAGTTATGGTTCATAACCAGATAAGTTATGGACAAACTTGTCAAGTTATGGTTCATAGCCAGACAAGTTATGGACAAAAATCGTGAATAACTTGTCAAGTTATGGTTCATAACCAGACAAGTTATGGACGAAAACAATAATTTGGCCTATTTATTAACTTATGTAAACTATTGGCCTATTAATTTTAATTCATCTCAAGTCTTCGTCTATTTTCCTATTTCTCCCTATAAAAGATCTAAAAACAAAACTTAAGAAAAAAAGTGTGAAAAGTATTTTGTGAGTGATGGGGAATATCATTTTTTTTAAAATAGGTGAATCATCGGTACTATTAATAAAAAGAGTTAGCTTTTGTTTGGTTGGGGGATTCGTACCCCGATTCGAATCATGGTTCGTGGTTCACTACAGTTTTTTCTCTCATAAAAAATACACATAAATGAAAAATAATTCTAATTTTATTATTCTAATTCATAAACCAAACATCTCCTTAATCTTATAAATGGTCCATGAGATTTAGTCTTAATGAGACTTTACCAAATTCAAAGTTGTAAATATTGTAGTAAAGTATTTATAGGTAAATACTTTATTAATTACAATTTTGAATACCGATTCTAAATATAAACATAGACAAATGCAAAACCAAATTTCACAAAAATTCTAAAAATTTCAAAAATTCTCGAATCTCAATCACAAACACAATCCCATATCACAAACTCAGCTTAAAAAAATAAATAAAAAGCCACTGACATGCAAACACAATCACAATCATAAACTCATCAAAAATCATTCGACCTCAAGGTTGTCATCCACAACATCACTTGAGCTTTGATTTGATCAGATCCGGCACCCACTCCGTGTTGGTTACCAAATCGAATTTAGATGCGGAAGCGTGGATGAGGCGGATTGTGTATAACAAAAAGTTTCATAAAACTTTTGAGATACTCTATAGATTATATTAATTTATGCACGAATAAATTAATCTCATTAATTGATTTGTTAAGAACTCAATTTGGAATTATACCTGGCGGCCGATTGGAATGATAACTTGAGTTCTTTGACCTCGAACAATCATTGCTCTAAAACGTTGTGTTTAGAAAATCAATGTCTTCCACGTCAATTTTTAAAATCCACGAAGACGTGTGTGTTGGCACACCTGAGACAAAACGGATTACAATAAACACTCGAATTTTCACAAACACCAACGCATGCACAATGTGGAATTTTTGGAGAAAAATTTTTCCTCACTCTATGAGAATTTCGGCCACCCTCTAAGATTAGGGCACAAAATTGTTTCAAAAATTATCACACAATTTTCTATCATTCTCTTATTTATAGAGTAGAAGTCAAACTTCTAGAAGGAATCCAATCTCTATCTCCAAGATAAAGCTTGTTAATTATCTCCTTTCTGAATTTAAAACAAAATCTCCCATTCCCTTATCCTTAGTGTGGCCGGCCACCTTAGGAAATTCTCATCCCTTTGTGGCGCCAATTTGTAGATAGGGAAGGAAGAAAAAATCATCATTTATCCTATAGTCCAATTTTGACTCAAATTCAAATTCTAATTTAAGTCAAACTTAAATTAATTTATATTCTAAATTGAACAACTTGTCAAATAAGTTTAAATGGATAAATCTAGATGTGTTCAAATTTAAATTTAAATAATCACATTATTTAAATAATAATTAATTCTCAATTAATTATTTTTTAGTGTTTAATTTTAAAATTCTAAAATTTTCAGTTTGCCCTTTTATGTCTAATAGAATTATTAGGACGACGCGGGGACTAATGGACCTATAATCCCAAGCTCTAATAAAATTAATAATTAATTAAACACTTTAATTAATTAATTCTAATAATTACTCCACTATAAACTTGGAATTGCACTCTTGAAATTATAAACATAAATTACTTCTAAACTGTGAAGTGTCAATTCGATATAGTCACTGCATATAGATCAATCCTCCATAAATAATTCATAATTAGAGCAAGGTAAAATCCGTTAACCTCTCTAATTACATATTATCCTTGAGTAACATTGATTCTCTAATGGACAGTGATTCATAAAACACATTCATGAATCGGAGCTCCTACTGGTCCAAGTACCGAATCAACCCTCAAGAGAATTATTTATCTACTTATTTCTCAAGAATGAATGGATTCCATCTCGTATAATAATATTTCCGGCTACTTACTTCATAATGTCTCCAAAATACAAGGAATGAGATTTAGGATCTCAGAATCCGTACCGAGTAAATCAAAAGACACAAATCCATAAATATAAGTTTGTTAAGAACCCAGGATTAAGACCATTCTATATATGACCATCGGTAGACTCAATTAGAATTTCTATACTTAACAAAAATTATTAGAAATTCATATTGTGTCTGTGTCCTTGTTCCACATAATCTCATTATGCGAAATACACTCATTCAATATCTCACCATATTAACAGTGCAGATAACACCGTTCCATTCTAAATGGGAATGACATGTATTAATAATGTTTTAATTAAAGATTTCAAACTTTAATTAAATTCATTATGAACAATATTTGTTATTATTATCCTTAAACATTATCCTCTCAGATATAACACTTATATACAATATTTAAGGTCACATAAATAATCATGAAATTTTCATTGATATTCATAAAATATTCACAAATATATACACATAAAAATGATGAATAAACTATTTTATTAAATAAATAATAAATATCCTATTACATCTTATGCTTCTAGGACTCCATTCCCAACACTACGAAATCCAGCGCCACCTTAGACCTTCGACCATAGCAGATCGCGACATAAATCAAGGACCTCCGTCCTCAAACTCGATCTCTATAACACGAAGCACACTATCTGAATCAAATCGTCGCAATCAAAGTCCGACGAGATCAGTTGAACCAGATCGGTGACTACCCAATCTATGCAACTCATTGAACTAGATTTGCTCAATAATGATCGAATATCGCAATCTCTGATCTGAAAACCATATCAGAGAGAATGGCGAAGTAGAGAGGGTCACAGAGGAGAAAGGGACTCGCAGAGGAGAGAAGGACTTGTGGAGGAGAAAGGGTCGCATAGGAGAGAAACTAGCAAAGGATAGAGGGTCTCAGAGGAGAGAGAGAGAGAGAGAGAGTCGCAATGGAGGGATAGTCGCAGTGGAGAAAGAGTTGCGGAGGAGAGAGAGAGTCACAGAGGAGAGAGAGAGTCGCGGAGGGGGCTGAGGAGAGAGAGTCACCAAGGGGAAGAGAGAGAGAGAAAGAGGTCATGAGAGTAGAGAAAGAGAGAATTGGAAGAGAAAAGAGAAAGGGACAAAATCTTAAGGTTAAATTTGGAAAATAAATTATTTAAAATTAATGATATGCTATAATTTACTAAGTTTGATATATTAAGTTATTTGTTTCAAAAGTACCTATAAAATATCTTATATCCTGTATTTTTCTTAATTATAATATATTTTTCTTGGAAAATAACTTCTTACCGGATCGTCTTTCTAAAAAAAAATGTCGAAACGAAGGAATTGAAAAATAAAAAACAAAATACTTTAAAATGAAAAACGAAAGAAATATAAGAAAATGAAAATTGAAGAAAGACAGAAGGGGAAGGGAGAACGAAAATAGACTAGACACTATACATTTTGATTCATTAATTTGTATATTACAAAAAATACTCATCCTATTTATAGGGGAAGAAATATCAAGAAAAAAAGGAAAACTAATACAAAGGGGGAAGTAACCAAATTGACAACTATCACCTAATTTACTTCTAATTGATCTTTAATTGACAACCACAAAATTTTTAAGTATAGAAAGAAATCATAAGAATCGACGTAACAAATCTTCAACAATAGGTCTCCAAACTATAACTTGACCGGTAAAAGAACTTTAATCGCCAATCTTCAACAACACCATCAGAAATTTCATCATAAAAAAAATACCGACCAACTTTTGTGGCTTCTATAGGTGAGAAATACTTGGCTAAATTTAGGTTAATAGTCTTTGTGGTATCTAAAAATCAATCAAAAAGTATTTTCAACTTTTTTTTCTCTTTCCAAACGAACTCAAAATACAATAAATGCCCGTTTACTTCGTTGATTCGAGTTGAGATGTGATTTTATTTGAGAGCTTTTTATTATAGTAAAAAAATTAAATGTGATTGTTTTTGAAAGCTTTTACTGTAGTAAAACTCAAATTCTAAATTTGAATCGGTGAAATAAATAGGCCTAAATATGATTTGAAAAATCAACTAAATTGAAATCCCTTTAGTAAATTTATGTATTTCATTTTTTTATTTCAACGAGTCTCCCCTTTTTTGAGGATCTTATCTCCGTTAGCTGATTTTATGTAAATTTATGATTGAAATCTCTTTTTTTTTATCTGTCAACCCTCGTGAAAGACTCTGAGGGTCCGTTTAGTTCGTTGATTCGAGTTTTTAATTTTAATTGATATGTGATTTTATATGAGAGTTTTTTACTGTAGTAAAAAAGTTAGATGTGACTGTTTCTGATAGCTTTTACTGTAGCAAAACTCAAAATATAAACTCAAATTCTAAACTTAAATTGATAAAATAAACGATACCTGATTTTCTGTTGGGATCTTATCTCCGTTAGCTGGTTCACACTGGATATCATAGCCAAAGGGGATGTTTGATCGGCGTTTGGGTTTCAATTCCAGATCTGGGTTTGAGTTTTCAACCCAGATTTCAAATTCAAAGTCTAATTAAAAAGGAAAATATATATATTATATAATTTATATATATATTTCTAATTTCCTACTGGACACCACAATCCACGTAGGGTTATTCAGGCATCAATCTATAGGTTACATTTAAAAAAGCAATACTGAATGGGATTAAGCTCTACACCGCACGATTTCCATCGAACGCTTAATAAATATTAGTAAACCGGTAGGACAGAATAGGGAGGCATACCAGAGAAGTACCCAAATAAAAAATAAAAAATATACAACCCGCCTTGGACCCGAATAGGCCTTTTTAAAGGACGAAACATCTAGGGCATTTTGACCCGACTGTTACACAGACCTTAGTCGATTCTTCCAGTAGAAAGCGAAAGGGAGAAGAGAGACAGCACAAAATGGCGATGAGATCAGTGGTGAGACGAGTTGGTATTTTGACTCGGTCCATGGAGACGACTCGGGGAGCTACTCGTTACTTGAGCGATGGCAAGGGCAGGATTCTCAGCGAGGAGGAACGCGCTGCTGAGAACGTTTACATCCAGGTCTCTCTCTCTCTCTCTGTTTGTTTCCCGAGAAAATAACAAAAGAAAAAACTGAAAGAGCTTATTTTAATGTTTTCTTTGAATGATCGTGTATGTATCTGTGAAGAAAATGGAGAGGGAGAGGTCGGAGAAACTGAAGCAGAAAGCTGAAAAGGAAAAGGCCCAAAAGGAGAAGGAAAATGCTGACAAGGTAAATCGATTCTTGAAATATAAGGTCAAGTTTTTCATTAAGTTTCTTGAAATCTCTATTTTAGGAATATTATCCAGTAAAATACATTTCCTTGCTTTTCACTAAAAAATGAGGTTGAGAAAGTTCCTTTTTCCAACAAAATTTAGCTGTTTAATTTGTGGGCTTGTTCTGCCCTTCTTAGTAATATATTTTTTGCATGAGATTAGATGCGTTATGGATGCAAGTTTACTTCTTTTATGCAATTTTGTACAATATAATTTACCTAAGAACTTTGTTTTGTTATTAAGTTCAACATTTTAGTTCTTTTAAGCAATTTGGATTTGGATTCAGTAGAGCACTGCGTTCTCGTAACTCTTAGTTGTGCTGTGCAATTTTGCTCTGTTTCTCTTTTTCATTTATTGATGCAACTTGATGAAAGTTGAATTGCTATAGCAAAATTTGTGGTTCAAAGCCGCTAAACAAACGGCTCATAAAGTTGTACAGAATCCTATGAACACTCCCTAAAAAAAAAAAAAATCCTATTAACACTTTACAGCACATGTAATGTGATTTAAAAGCTTTAGGGTCCGTTTCGTTCACGCGTTTAAGTTAGTGAGGCGGGAGTATTGTAGGAGAAGAAATTTCTGAATTTAAATTCTTTGTGAGATGACAAATATTGTAGTAGAATCATGAGTTCAACAAGTATAGGAACCAAACGGGGCCTTTAACGATACTCTCCTGTAACCATACATTCTCATTGCATATGGAAGGTGCTGCATTTCCACTCTTTTATTTATACCAAATGGACTTTGTGAATTTTGGACATCAGCTCGAGTACTGACACCATTGTAAAAGAATCTCTATCCAATTTGTTTATCCATTTCAACTGCTCAAGGACTATAGGGCAATGTGTGAAGCAAATTGTATTATTGTTTACATCAGTCATCAGTCATATTTTCAGTGTATATTATTGCTGAGTTCCTGGTTTTGCTTTGATGCTTCAAATCGATTTGTTTACCTGGTCATCTCTCCTTTTGCAGAAACCTGAGGGGACTCATTGAGGCTAAAATGCTCATCATCCTACTAGCCGGTGAGATTGTAAAGAATAAAACTTGTACATGGTTTTAGCTCTTACCGAGACTAAGACTGCTTCTCATGCATTGAGTGTGGTTGTTTGGTTTTTAGTCTGACAAAACTGTTGTATTCACTCTTTTGATGTACTAAAGGTGTTTCTGTTGGATTGAAATTTTGGTCAAGTCTTGATATACCACTTGCGCCTGTCATGAAATTCTTGCGCTTCAGTTCGACTTCTTCTGCAAAGGGTTGTAGGGTTCCCATATTTTCATTCGGAAGAACTTAAATGGTGCGTGTTTATTTATTTGATAAAACGGACCAAAGAAGGGAAAAGAAAATTCTTAATAGGAATTAGGGAGGTAAAGGGTACTAAATTCCAGAGTCAAATTTATTTAAAAGGTATATTTTTCTTTCTAGGTTAAATATGAAGGGAAAAACAGAATACAGCCATAACATTATCTTGAAAAGTAGTGAACTATGGTTCATAACAAAAACTATAGAATGTGTAATTTTTTTTTTTTTGACAAATAAAACTATAGAATGTGTAATTTTTTTTTTTTTGACAAATAAAACTATAGAATGTGTAATTGTGTATTGCATATCACACACAAAATTAGCTTGTAATATAACCCTCTTTTCTTTTCCCCTCTCTCTCTCTCTCTCCCTTTTTTTTTTTTTTTTTTGATACGGGGACCATGGATTTAAACTCTACGTTAATTTCTTGTGGAAAACACAGCAAACATTGTTAGTTTTCTGATCAACTGACTAGTCACATGCTTGAAAGGATTGTATAAAAAAACTATAATCAAATTTGTAAAAATTGTTATCGTTAAAATGGTGTTTAACATTTCTTGAACAAGAAAATAAGAACTGGAGATAGTGGTCTGTTCAGCATCTGAAACTTGCAGCAGATCCAATTGTCAACTGATAATTCAGAAGAAAATTCTTGCACAGTCTCCAATTCTTGGCTGGACAGCAAGAATAGAATGAAGAATATAAATATACAAAGCACAAAGACATTAGATTAAATCATCAAATCTGCTAATAAAACCAAAGCCATCATCTTAAAACTTCTGCAATGGATGAACCAGAACAGGCAAGTTAATGAAAAAGCAAGAACGGAAACAAAAGCAGAGCAATAAAAACAGAAATAATCCAGCAGATAAGGATTACCATCCACCAGGATGCCCCACATAAACGACTAAGCTGATTAATCCTCCAGGCATTAGGATATTCTTTGCAACTTTCAGTGCTTCGAGTGTCGTTTGTGGCTCGGTGATCACCGTTTTATCACCACCAGGAAGGTAGCCTAGGTTGAAAGCAACAAGCCTGAAAATTCCCAGAACATCAAAATTTATTTTCTTTCCTACAATGAGTAGCATAGGAGTAATAGAATCTGCAAAAAATGTGGTCAAGCATTCAAAATTTTTGGCCCCATTGTTCATCTCTTATGTTACAGACTAGATTCTTTAAGAAATTCAAATACTCTTTAGCCTCATTCATTTTACCGATTCGAGTTTTCAATTTTAAGTTTTTATAGTTAAAATTTCTCAGAAAATGTCACCTCTAACTTTTTTTGCTACAGTTAAAAACTCTCAGAAAATATCACATCTCAGCTCGAATTGAAAACTCGAATCGGCGAAGCGAACAAAGCCTTTATATACTCTTTATTTGTTCTAAGACTTGTCAATGTTGATGAGTGCCTCCCACTCTCGTTAAAGCAATCAGAATGATAGGGATAAAAAATCTTATTCCATTTACAAGTTCCTTCAATATTAGGTATCTGCGAAACTGTAGCTTCTCGATATTCTTAGCATACAAGTCTTGATTTAATGCTTTATGCTGGGTAAACTTGTTTGTTCAACTTAGACAAGAAATATTGTAAAAAAAGAAGTTTCGGGGAAGGAAGAGAGAAAGTTGGAGAGAAAGGGTGAAATGCAAAAACAATTTATGTTTTGAGAAATATATACATATATATTTATATATGTGTATATATATATATAAATTCAAAATGTGACTTAGCATCTAGGAATTCTAGTAGCCAGTACCTCACCAAAATATCTCCCGGAAGAACTTCTGCCATTTTACTATGACACTTGTGGAAGAGCTTAACAAGTTCTTTCTGCAGATAAATGAAACTCAGAAGCATTAGCCTACAAATTTATTATGGGCTCAATATCATAAATTATAAAGGATCAGTATTGCACTAAGTTCCACTCCTGTGAACCTGAATGCAATAGCAATTAGCAATAAGAAAAATAGTTTTTATTTTGAAAATCTGAATCGGTCATAAAATCATACATCCCTCATTCAAATATCATATAGATAAATTAAAGTCTATGTTCATGAACATGTTTATTTACAGAAATGTTCTTGAACACGATGACAAAACATACTGAGTACACAAGAACAAACAAAGGTAAAGTCTACCAATTTATCCGATCATCTCAACATAACATAGAACTAAAACTATATCAGCATATGTGTGTGTGTGTGTGTGTAATCAAGTTCATAATCATGCCTTATTAAGCTTACTGTATGTTGTCCATTTAATTTCAAGTAATTATATTTTTTAAGCATTTGACAGTAAAACTTGCCCACTTTAAGGTGTGATTGAAATCCAATATGTGATAACTAATACTAAATAACTGAGTAAGATTCGACATCACTTCTCCACAGAATATAGTGTATTAGATAAAAAAATAAAAAAATAAAGAAATAAAAAAACTTCTATCTTAGAGAGGGGAAAGGAAAAAGTGTCCGCAATAAGGTTACCTCATTTGAACTGACTGACTGTTCCAGCAAAGAAGATGTGCTCTCCAAAGCAGCTTTCTGAACATCCAAACCATAAACACGACCCTGATGAGATTCATCAGCAACCATTTTTAGCAATGTTAAGGTATCATAACCATTGCCACAAGTTGCATCAATGACTGTATCTCCTTTCCGGACCACTCGCTCCCATACCCTGTGAAGGAACGTAAACATCATGATCAAAAGTAAGTGGATAGAAAATTATGACTCAGAATTTGTCAATGAAACAAGATAAAGTCCTTCTCATCTTCATGGAAGCGGCTGTGTTTGAAGTGGGTTTTGTTTTTGTTTTTCACGTTTTTTGAGAAAGAAAAAATAAAATGGGAGAGAAACGGCGTTTGACACAATTAAGGAAAAAAACCGGAAATGAAAACAATTTTTTAATTTAGTGTAAAATGGGAGAGAAATGAAAAACGACTTTTAGTCGTTTTTCATTTTTTGTTTCCGTTTTCTCCTCTCTCGAGCACAGAGAGATTAATGGATTTTTTTATACTGAAAACAATCTCTTGATAAAACTACCAAACGCATTTTTAAAAATGATTTTTGACTGAGATTAAAAATATTTTCATTTCCATTTTCATACAAAAAACAAAATCATTTTGAAACGAGTTTCAAACGCCCCTCCAAGTCTTAAGTAAATGAGAGACAAAAACAAACTCTTTCAATTCGCAATTGCAATGTTCTTGTGAACAAAGTAGCCATAACACAGTCCTCAACTTTCTAGTGCAGCAAAAGAAGATAGAGCGTCTTTTTTTTCTTTTTTTTTTAATTAGTGCACATGAAAATAAAGAAATATAAAACACAGGGTATTTGACATATCTGCCTCATGAACTTTTCACAACTGGCAAGTTACCCTAATCCTTTTGTTTTGGCAAATCATCCTCCGAATTTAATCGAGTGTTGCAAAGTGTCCTCAAATCAATGAAGGCCGACGAAATTTAGATGTAAACGCCGTCGACTTGTGTGAAGTGATAGACTGAAATTTCGAGTGACGATCATAGCAATTTCCTTATAAATTTTAACACGAATCTTTAAATTCAAAAATAATTTGCTATAATTAAAAGTTCATAAAGCAACTTGCCAATTCAATCAAAGTTCTGGAAGTGAAAAGCACAAAATAACTCGGAAACAAAAACACGGTACATTTTACTTACCTGTGAGCAACTTCAGTGGCCTTCTTCTTGCCAAAGACGTAGCTCGCCAAAACATCCTCAACTCCTAAACATATCATTCATATCAGAATTCTCAAACAAAAGACGTAATGGATCATTTGTAGTTTCCATGAATGGGCTCAGATATCTACAATGAAAACAAATGCCAACAACCCATTTCTTCAATCTTAATTCAACATCAGAAGCATAAAAGAAAGACAAGTTTTTGAGGAGCCCCAAAGTCAAACTGCGTTGTAAGTTATAACCATTCACGACTCTTCTGCTCAGTAAATCACACAAAAAAAAAAAAAAAAAAAAGGAAAACGGTTACCAGAAAGAGGAGATTCTTCTGGAGTGGAATCCGATGCTAAAGGAAGACTGGTTTGAGAAGTGGAAAGGGCGGAAGTTCCCGAAACGTTTCTTTGAAAAGAGTAGGTATAGCAAGAACAAAGCCTTCTGTTTGTGGGGATACCGTAAGAAACGTTTCTTGGGTAGAAAAATAGGAGTTTCTCTGTAGAGCTCGATAACAGAGATTTTTGCATTCCCGAGATAACTCCGAGGGACAACATTTTCCTTCCCTACGACAGTTTATCGGTCTTTTTTTCTGTGGCCTCAAAAGGTGGAAGAAGCAGCTTTGAATAGATAACGACGTCGTCTCGGGTGTGTTTTACTGTTTTTATGTGTAAAAACTGTTATTTTGTTTAGTTAAAGAGAAAAAAAAATATTTTAAAAAAAAATTAGAAATTGGAAAGTATAAATTAGAAGGATGTTGGTTTATTAAGATTAATAAATTATGTACTAAGATCAATCCATAATGAGATTTCTACACCGAAATCCCTATAGTTTATACTTTTAAAACGTTATCATAATTATATGTTTTACGTACGACCTCGTTCTTTTCGCTGATTCGAGTTTAGAATTCGAGTTGAGATGTGATTTTATGTGAGAGCTTTTTACTGTAGCAAAAAAGTTAGATGTGACTGTTTATGAAAACTTTTTCCTGTAGCAAAACTCAAATTCTAAACTCGAATTAACGAAACGAACGAGGCCATTTTAATTTAATTTTGATTAGATCTACTAAATATAAATAGAAATTATGAATAGGATAAGAGATCTTATACCCTTAAAATAATCAATTGAAATTCATTAAATTTTAAAATTTGAAATCTAGAACAGGAGATGCGGACAAACAAATTTGGAGTTGAACATAATGTCGCATTCAAAAAGTCTATTCAAATAGATTTGAACCAGATATTCCGGTACTGTTACACAGGCAACCTTTTGAATACAAGCGTGTAAATGGGCAAAAAAAGATAGAGACACTCATAGGTAAAACTTTCCAACATTTAACGCCCAAATTTAACTTTCCAGGAGTAAAATTATTGGACAGCACTTGCCACTTTAAATGAATACCTTAAAAAAAATCTGAAATAAAAATATTGTATTTGAAACTCGTTTCAAAATAATTTTATTTTTTATATAAAAATAAAAATAAAAATATTTTCAATAGCAAACAGAAATCATTTTTAAAAATGTATTTAGTAATTTTATCAATATATTGTTTTCATTAATCTCCATTTTTCGAGAGAGGAGAAAATGAAAATAAAAAATGAAAAACGACTAAAAGTCATTTTTCATTTCTCTCTCATTTTACATTAGACTAAAAAATCATTTTTATTTTTATTTTTTATCTGTAATTATACCAAACGTCGTTTTTATCTCGTTTTTATTTTTTCTTTCTCCAAAAACATAAAAAAAACAAAAGCAAAACCAACTCCAAAACGGCCAAAGCCTTTGTTACTAGATGAATACAAGTTATACAACTGCTGAATGTACTTGCCAAGTCGCCTTAAACATCTCATTAGTAATAAATAATAATAATAATAATAAGAGAGCAAAATGGATGATTGTAACTTGTAGAGAAAAGGTCGAGAGATCTTTCAAGAGGATATCTGAGCCAAAACAAAACGAGCTTTTCCACAAAAGTAAGCAAATGGGCAAAAAGATATAAAGAATTACTATGGCTTTTCAATTAATCGATTACGACACCTGCACATAACCAGACGACCTAAAACTGATGTATCCAATACTTCACAAATGACTAAGAAAAAAGACAATAATCTAAGCTGCCAAATCCTAATCGCCTAAATACACTGAATATACAGATTGGACTATCCAAATGCAAGGCATTGCTCTGTCTATCATATATATATATATATATATACACAAGAGTATACTAATTGTTGCAAATTGTAATGCATTTTTCACATGGGAAAACCATAAGTCTGGTATCCCAAAGGACCACCCTGATTAGGCATAAGGCTTTGTGCTTGTGGGTGGTTCATCAACATTGGCATCTGCTGAGGTGGTGGATTAGCAGCAGGTGGCTGAATGAAGTTCTTTTGATCAGCGGACGGGGCCGCATGAACCGCGTTGGAATCAACAGTCGTGATGTCATGGATGCTTGATCTCTTCCTTTCCTTCTTCGCAGCACCTTGGCGAATGTAGTACTTCTGGGCATGGCTTGCCACTTGAGTTGGCGTCCTTGTGATTACCACGTTCCTTGAAATGCTCCTCCAATCACCCTTGCCATATTGTTGAAGTCCCTTTAGAAATAATCTGATGCATAAGGAAAAATATAAAAAATTAGTCGATTTTCTCACCAAAAAAAGGTGTCGTTAGACGTGTAATAGAGAAAGATATAATGTAATTGTAATGTCAAACCTGCAAAAGATTACCAAGGAAAAAGAAAATAAATACTCAATTAGTTGAACGACCAAAACGGCTTCAAAAGAAAAAGTTCAAGAAATTCCAAACAAATTCCTTAAAATTCTTGGATATAAATCTACAAATTTTGCCCCAAAGAAAAAAGAAAAAAAGAACCGGATAAGGTTAATGGGTTGCAACCAGAGAAAATCTTTGACCAAATTTACCAGACAGTTGAAAATTTTCAATAAATTTAGATAAATAAAATCCTCGAACAACAAAATTCTACTGGCTTACCCAGAACACCATAACCGTGCTAAAGCCCTTGTTTTTGCATATCTTTTTATAAATTAAAAATATATATATCGAACTTTAGCAAAGCTAGGCATCCATCTATCTAAACTACTAAAAGAGAACTTATCACCTCAGCATATTATCCATAAACTGTTATTGCCCTTGAATTATTGAAGACTTCAGACAAAATTTATCCAAAAAAAAACAAAAAAACAAAAAAAAAATTCCAATGGGCGCCAATAAAACACACCAAAAGAAAAATCCTGGAAAATGTCACGAAGAAGCGTTACAACAACGTTTTAGATATTCAATCTCAATGTCTGTCTTTCTTTTTGTTTTCTTTTTTTTTTTTTAAGAAAAGAGCTACCAGCAGAAAATAGGAAAAAAAATAAACAATCTCAACTTCCAAGCCAAACAAGGTTTCTTCAGCTGAAAAGAAAAGGGGAAAAAAACAAAATTAAAAAAAAAAGTACGGACTCCATTTCTTCTCTATTTTCCCCAATTACCAGAATTTTTTTTTAATTTAAAAGTGCATATTTTTTAAGAGGAAAAATTGAAGAGTCAGAAAACAAGCTGAATTTCCGAAGAACTGAAAGACAATCGCCATAAACAGACAAAAGAGAATTCAAAACAAGGAGAAAATCAAGAAGAAATTGAAGAAAATTACTTGTGTTCTTGTTCAGTCCAAGGCGTCCCCTTCTTTCTCTCGGGCTCCTGCTTGGGCTTCGCCACCCCAAACGAGATCTGATTGGCCGAGTCCCAGCCGCCGCGTCGCGGACTCAGCGCCGAGTCATCGGCGTAACTCGGAAGCTCGACTCGGCCGGCGTCGATCTCACCGACGTCGTGGACGAGGTCGTGGTAGTGCATCGCCACGTCGGCGGCTGACTTGCCGGGGAGGCGGAGGGCGATCATCGCCCAGCGATCGGGGGCGCCGTCGGGGATGCTCACCAGCGCCTGCTCGAACAGCTTGTCCTCCTCGCGAGTCCACCCAGTCGACGCGGACTGAGTTGACACACCGAGTGCCCAGCACGGATCGTCTTGGAACATCTTCGTTTTCGTTGTCGTTGTTTCTGTCAAAGTGTTTTTTTTTTTTTTTGTGTAGGTTTGGTTTTTTCTCTTCTGACTGAGGATTTCGCGTTTTGAGGGTTTGGTGGGAGATTTCGATTGCTTTGGACTCTATATTTATACACACGTATATATATATAGAGAGAGAGAGAGCGCGACAGAGATGTATTGTGAAAAAGACGTTCTAAAATTGGGGCGTTTTGGAGTTTTGTTAGGGGCAGGGTACCAACTGAAACAGAGTTCAAATTCAACACGTTTTTGTTTTTTTCTTTTTTGGAGTTTCTAATTTATTCTTTTTTTTCTATTATCTATCTATTTTTATTTAATTTTTTTGGCTGGCTTATTCTATTTTTGTTTTAAATGTTCTAGATTCCAGCACTTAAATTGTATACTAATTTAGTTGATCAAATAAACATTTTACAATATTAAAGTTTGAATATAAATTTAAATTTTATGAGAGAAAATACTATAATAAAAATGTTTGAACAGTAATTTAAATTTATGAATAGATTTTAGACTTTTCATTCAAGTGGACAACTCAAGTTAAAAATTAAATTTATGTAAGAAAAAATACATATAGTAAAAAAATATAACTTTAAATTTTTATAAGAAAAATATTATATTAAAAATTTAAGTTGTGAGTCAAAATATTAAGGAAACTTTTCGAAGTAATTTAAGAGATGTTTGGTTCATGGATTAGAATCATGTGATTATAATCATTTTTTATTTACGTGTATTTTTTGTGAGAGAAAATACTGTAACGAATCATGAACCATGATTCAAATCATTGTTTAAATTCTCCAACCAAACATCCCCTTAATTTGAATTGAACTTTTTCAAAAGTCAATTTTTTGAAATGTCTTCAATGGTTCTTGGTGGGGTTTTTTTGTTTTTTTCCTTTTTTTTCTTTTTTGGTTGTTTAATTCACTATACATACATGTTTCTAGGGAGATGTTTGAAGCTTAACGAGGAAGATACATTTGGCAACTAACTCGTACAATTTTCTTCAGTATTAACCTTTTTTTTTCTTTTTTTCTTTTTTTTTTCTTTTTTCTTTTTTCCTCTTTTTTTTTTCCTGAAAGAAATTGCTTCCAATTTAACATGGCAGCTAGTTTCCAACTGATTTTTGCTAAGAAGCGATTACCAATCTCTCAACTCGAACCTGCGATTTCCTTTCAAAGAAAAATAGCTGGAATATATTTTTTTTAATTTTGTGATGCAAAAATATGAAACAAAAAAAAAATAGCTGGAAGAAGTGACTTGGTGTATATATTAATACAGCCTATTAGTCATATACATTCTCGCTTTCGTCAACCAAATGGAGATAAGATAAAATGAAATTAAAAATAAAAAAATTTCTCTCCAAAGTGCTGAATTGTGTGAAGAAACAATAAAGCTTTTTCCTCAAAAAAAAAAAAAAAAAAAGAAAACGAAAAGTTTCGAATTTAAGTTCCTAATTATGTATATATTACTTTTGATTACCAAAAAAAATCCATTAAAATTTAACATAATAATATCTGGTTTTTGTTGAAGCAATTTTGCTACTGTAATATGATGTTATTTGTCAAAATAGTTATATATATATATATAATATATATATATAAGTGTGATTTGTCAAAATAACTGCCAAAGCGTATTATATTCGTCCCAATCATGTTAGCTTTTCTTAGAACAGCTGTTTAAGATCACGTATAATAACTAATTTAAAACTAATATATTTTTAAATTAAATTCAATAATCTGATTCGGTCTGCTGAAGAAATTCACTATCTTATATATTATAGCCAATTTCCTCTTTTATAAATGTATTATGCTCTGTTGAATGAGAAGCTTTGCACTAGTTTGGAAAGTATGTGATCTGGCCACTGGTTTTGAGATATTTTATAAAAGCAAATTTTAATTTTTTTTAAAAATCAAATAACAGGATTTAAAGTTAAACATCCCCTTTTTTTTGTGTACCCTGAGAAACTTCAATTAAAATACGGAAAAAGCACACACCTTTTTCATGGTATATTCTATTAGAATCTCGTTCATTTTACCGATTTGAGTTTTCAATTTTAGTTTTGTTATAGTTAAAAGCTCTCATAAAAAGTTACATTTAATTTTTTTTACTACAGTTAAAAACTCTAAAAAAATATCACATCTCAATTCGAATTAAAAACTCAAATCCGCAAAGCGAACGAGACAAAAGGCTCGTTTAGTTCACAGATTCGAGTTTTTAATTCGAGTTGAGATATGACTTTATGTGAGAGCTTTTTACTGTAGCAAAAAAGTTAGATGTAACTGTTTCTGAGAGTTTTTTATTATAACAAAATTTAAATTATAAACTCAAATCAGTAAAATGAACGGATATATACATCCAATATTTTTATCTTACTATAATTACCAAATCCTTTCCACATGGGCATGACTCATAAGCGAACCCATAATGACCTGGAATGGATCAAGAAAACAACACAATAACAACTTGTCAAAATACCCAAAATCTCTCTTGTGTTTTTTTTTTCTTCTTATTAATTAAACTTATCTTGTTTGAAAAGTTCACAAGATCCGCAGCACTTTAGAATTTTGGGTTACACGTTCACTACCGACCAGACTTTACGAGGGGAAAAAGAGAATTTAACCGAATAATTTCCAAGTGGTCGTTAAAAGAATCCAATTCCATAGTTAATGGACGGTTACATAACATATTGAACCCAAAAAAAAAACTATTATTCATGTGTTAGACTATATAAATCTACATGTGTATTCTGTTTGCTTTTTCTTTCTTCTTTTTCCGTTGATTCTCTCTCCTAAAACCTCTTTAGAAACGAGTTTTTAACTGTTAAATTTTATTAAAATCACAACATATTACAAATAAAACTGATTGTTTTTATACAAAACTGATGGTTAAAAACAAAACTTTTCAATAATTCATTTATTCATAACCTTAATTAAGTTCTTTTTTAGTAGCCTTTTTAAGAAAAGTAACATATCACACAACTCGTATTACTAAGAAATAATTACATAAAAGTCTTTTTTAAATCATGAAATGTCTATTTTAAAAACCTTATTTCTGAAAATATTTACTTTTACACTATTATTAACGGCTTCAAATTTCCCTAAAAAAAATTATTAACGGCTTCAAAACAATTCTAGCAAAAAAAAAAAAAAGCTTCAAACAAGAGACCAATTAAGAGCCCGTACTAACAGGTGTAGGAGATTGATTACCTTCAACAGGAAACAACGAAACCATCACTGTTGATTGATTTTTTTTTCTTTCATTTTTACTGCTGAAAATAGATATATTAATGGCATGTTTGGTTTATAAATTTGAACATAAATTTAAATTTTATAAGAAAAAGCACTGCAATAAAATGACTATGAAGGTGAAGTCATGTCAATAAGAGTCTTTTTTTGTTGCGAAAGAAGTTGCATGAATAAAAAAGTGTAACAAGATGATGATGACAGTTGAAGGCAATAAAAATAAGATGGTGAAGACTTATAACAATGAAATACTTTGAAGAAGAAGAAATCAATTCATCGTGTCAAGTTTGATGAGAGTTTAAACTTGACACATGTTTATTCTTGTTGAAATAGCATCGTCGTCATCTCATCCGTGAGGGGTGCAATGACGAGTGTCGAGATTAGATACCCAAATGAGTGAGTTAAGATAATTTGAGTCAATGTGAAGATTGTTAGGTAATTGTCTCAAATTGGTTTTGAGAAAGTTAACTTTCTTAGGTAAATTACTATTTTTTGTTTTTAGACAAAGGTTATTAAGAGTTTATAAATAAATGTTTTGTGTTGGTGTTTGTGTAGAGAGAAAAAGGGGAGAAAAAGCAAGTGTCTCTGTTTGAGAGAAAGATACAAGTTTGAGAAGAGATATAATATAGGTAAAGAGTGTAAAAGGTATTGGGTAGAGAGAGATTGAGAAAATTGTTGAATGTGTAATTCTAAAATTATTAGTGATTATTTTTCTCTCTTTTGTAGACATAGAAAATTTGTCCGAACTATTAAAATTTTTGTCTTTTCTACTTTTTTGTTATTTCTATTTCAGTTTATTTTTCCGTTCTGTGAATATAAAGGTGTGTTTTTCTCCAACACTATAGATTTATAAGAATACAATAAAAATGAAGTTCAATTTTATTATAATTCATTTCAAAACTGGAAGAAAAAAAAAATCATTCCAGTTGCCTTAAAAAAAATATTATAATTTCCGTCCAATTAATTTATGGGTGTTTGTTCAAAAGTCTGCCATCAAATTATGTCTTTAGAGTAAGATTGGCTGCCCTTTAGAAATTAAATAAAGATTTATTTCATATAAATATTATAATGTTTGAAACCAAATTTTATATTCAACTGATTTGTTTGATTAAAAAGTCAATCTGCCGCAATAAGTAATATATAAGCAACGAAAGGACTGCTAGTGCTTCTCAGTTCTCACCATAGCCAATTTTTGAAGAAAATACGCATACAACTTAGTATCTTATACATCAGATATACACGTATGGTGATTGAATTAGGAATTTGTCTTGATTCAATTATATTTGTTATGGAATTTAGAAACAACTAAGTCAAGAACGATGATTAAAATAGCGTACGAGGACCGAATTTGTCCTCAATTCTAATCATTTAAGTCGGGAAATTCTAACAATTTTTTATTGTATTATGCATTAAACAAATCAAAACTATTATTAATATTAATTCATATTAATTCGATTTTTTTTGTGAAGGGAATAAAGTATTCTAATTCAATCCACCAAATGTTCGGAAAGAAAACATAATAAATTCAATTATTTTTTTATGAAGGGGAATAAAATATTCTAATTCAATTCAAATGTAAGGAAAGAAAACGGCTCCCGACTTTTAGGGTAAGAAAGCAATAATTAATGTCACCATACATTTGTGCTGGTTCATATATTTAGAACAATGTATTTAGAGCAATACTAATATCACTATATATTTGTTCTGGTTCAAAGTCGACTTCCTTAATGAACTCTACAATTCAAAAAATTAATTATAAAATAACGAGTTATAATAAAAATTAGTTTTATGCAATGGGATACATCATCAATTAGTTTATGCAATTTTTGTAAATAAATTAAGCACACGTAAGATTATTGCAACAGATCATAGTACTAGCGGTAGACCGAACTTTTGATACCTTCTACATGAGTTATAATCAAATCATGCCAATTTAAGGCTTGGTGGAACCACCAACGGGGCGATGCAAGGGTTTAAGTGTTTTTTTTTTTTTCATCCTATTTGGTTGAGTTTAAGATTTATCTGATGCACCACTTTCTTTGTCTAACAGAAATACTAGTTGACACGTGAATTTTATTATATCATTTTTTATTTAGAGCATGTTTGATTCATCATATTATATTGTATTATATTATATCCCATAATATTATATTACATTGTATAATTTTTATATAATACGGTGTTTGATTGATAATATTATTAAACATTATAATATTTTTACCATTATAATCTATTTATATATTAGTTTGTAATAAGATAAAATTTAAACCTAATCATAATATAATTTGACTCTAACTGGACCCGAACCCAACATTTGGAGAAAGCAAGGGAGAAAGTAGAGTTGCTACATATGGGTATTTTTGTAAAAATAAAAAATGGGATCAAATTGTAATTTTTAAAAAAATTAAGGGGCAAACATATAATTTTGAAAAAAATTGAGGGTCAAAATATAATTTTGATAAAATTGTGGGGTCAAACATAATTTTTAAAATTTAGAGGTCGAAATATAATTTTTTAAAAATATAAACTTTTAATATCACTCGAGTCTCGAAACTCGATCCCAACATCAGTCTCAAAACACAACCCTATGCCTTGAAATTTGTGAAATATTTTATATGTTTTTAATATATTATTTTAAGTTAAATTGTAAAATACAGTTTAATACATAGGTTTTTTTCTCGTATTAGATATCACATTTCGTATTATATTAATTTTAAATCTTGTATTAAATCATATAATGTATAAATATCTCGAAACATTATATTATTATTAAATAATACAATACGGAATACTTATACGGTGTATTATATGTCTTTAAATAATAATATATTATGTTAATAGAATTTATATATTAAAATAATAAATATAAAAAATGACAAAAAAATGACGATAACATATTTCTCGGTGATGTGACTAAAATTGAGCCCGCCATTTGGATAGTATCGAATCATATCCTTTTTGATTTATCGGTGACCTCTAAGTTCCTATTGTAGATGAAGGAAATCGAAAATATCCCTAATGATCTCTGTTTTTTACCACGAAAAAATCTTACGAGTACTAAATAGACAAATAGTGTCAATCAATATCTATGACGTTACATCACAATATGAGTACATATGTACGATGTAGTACTGCAGCGCTATTGACCGTTTTAGAAGTATTGTTTCTTTAACTAATACAGTCCTCAAGCTTGATTCTATTAACTCTATTAATTTGTTCTATAACCAATAAATATATATTTTATAAATACTACCATAATTTATTTTCTTTTATTTTAATACGCAACTATTATAATAATGTCAGTAATACAATGCACCATCATAAATAGTACTGTAGTAGTAATAAATGCTATATAATTATTAGAATAATATGAAGTGTTAATGAAAAAAGTTAAAACTAAAAACTATCATATAATTATAAGTCTCATTCATTTCACCGATTTGAATTTAGAATTTGAGTTTTGCTACAGTTAGGGCACGTTTAATTCGTTGATTTGAGTTTTTAATTCGAGTTGAGATGTGACTTTATGTTAGAGCCTTTTACTATGATAAAAAAGTTAGATATGAGTGTTTCTGAGAGCTTTTTACTGTAACAAAACTCAAATTCTAAACTCGAATCGGTGAAATGAACGGAGCTTTAAAAGCTATGAGAAACAGTGACATCTAACTTTTTAGTACAGTAAAAAACTCTCACATAAAGTCACATCTCAACTCAAATTAAAAACTCAAATCAACGAACTAAACGAGCTCTTAATTATTTCAATTTCAATGGTTACAAATGTAATCCTATGCATCAACACTACAACCTAGCAATTTATCAATTAATCAGTATATTCAAAAAGATATTTTATTATAAATATTTTTATTTATAGCGCGTGTTTTAGATATCAGATCAAATTAATGTACAAAATCAATGATGACAATTCGCATTTTCAAAAGCAAGATAACTTGTAAGATATTATTTTATTTAACACGCATTAAAAAAATTTATACTAAATTCACAACCGTTAATCTTTCTAAAAAGAAGTTGACAACACACGTTAAGCAGGTGGTGCATTAAAATCATTTGAATGGATAAACGAAAGTGGATAAAATATGGTGGTGGTGTGGCCCACCAGTTTAGCTTTGACCGGACTATTTTGGTGGGGGAGTGACGTGTACAAGTGCAGACTACAAACAGTGGAGGAAGTCGGCAACCGCCTCTCGTGGAAGATACAGCTGGCGTGTCCGTACAGATGGCGTCCCCACCTTGGCCCGTTTACTGAAAGCGACCACTCCACCAATTGCATCCTTCTAGAAGCTACCGCTAACGACTCCGAGGTGACTTTTTCCGTCGCCAATCTTATATTACCGCGTCCCTTCCTGGGTTTGAATTTATACACAGGTTCACGTGGTTGACGTTTAGTAGTGTAAAATTTAAATACAAAATAAAATTTAAATTAACCTTTAGTTATATTATTAAAATTACAGTGACCTGTTTAGTTTGTTGATTTTAATTTTTAATTTAAATTGAGATATAATTTTATTTGAATTTTTTACTGCACTAAAAAAATTAAATGTGACTGTTTCTGAGAACTTTTTATTATAGTAAAACTTAAATTTTAAACTCGAATCGGTGAAATGAACATAGCTTAAATTTTTAAAAAATGTAAATGAAAATGGTTGATGAGAACCTCTATATTGAATTTTAAATAGTAAAATTGGATTAAAATCTTAAGAACTTTGAGTTCAATCTTTAATTTTGGGTTCAAATGATCCCTAAACCTAAATTGAAGTTCAAAATGCTATGCAACCAAGTGAGGGTTCAAACCATATTTTTAAGTTCAAACCCTCTAACTAAATAACCCATAAATTAATTGAATTACGGGTTTAATTCAGTTAAATTATGATATTATAATAAGAAATAAGGTCGTATTCTTTTCATAATTTAGATCACAACTCAAAATTTTATTATTGTATTTTCTCCCCAAAATTTGAAATTAAAGTTTTTATATTACAATTTTTCCTTTTACGTAAATTCACTTTTCAACTCAAATTTACAATTTAAATTTACAAAATGAACGGGTCTAAAACTTTTATAACGTATTAATTAGATAGTCGTATATCCTTATAAATTTAATTTATTTTTACACAATATATATAAAATTTGAGTTTTATTTTGCCATTTAAATGTGTATCTAAGGGTTCGTTTAGTATGAGAGTTTAAACCATGATTATTCTAGTTTTAATTTTAAAATCAAAACCATTATTCATGATTTTAAGTGTAAATTATGGTTTTGAAACAAGAACGAGAATTAGGAGTTTGAACCACTTAAAACCAAATGATGTAATTTTAAAATCATGAGTAATTTATAATTTAAAACATCACATCATAGCTAAAATCTTGAATCAGAATCATCCAAACTAAATATTAATTCTGAAGAGTTAAATTAAAATAAGGCATCGTTCATTTCGCTGATTCGAGTTTAAAATTTGAGTTTTGCTACAGTAAAAAGCTCTAAAAAAAGTCACATCTAATTTTTTTACTACAATAAATAGCTCTCACACAATATCACATTTCAATTCAAATTAAAAACTCGAATTAGCGAACTGAACGGATCATACTTTTTACTTTTTATAAATAAACATTAATTTAAATCATAATCATAATTTTAAATTCAAAATCTTTATACCAAACAATACCTAAAGCATTTTTCTAACTCCTCGTGGGATATGATCGAAAGCGAGGGCTTCATGTTCACTTTGTGCGACACGCGTACTCCACGCTTTCGTGAATGTTGATGCTTCAGCCGCCCCCTATTCCCTCTTGGAGTTTGGATAAGATGAAATCTGTCACGTCATTTCCGCTAATTTTTTTTTTTTTTTTTGGTTTAGAATGAGAGAAAAAGAAAGTAAAGTTGGCAGAGATTGAGTGCATCTGGTCAAGCAAGATGTGAACTTTTGGGACTTGAAAAGTTGAGGATGAATTTATGTGCTTTCTGTCTTTGTAGTGTTTGACCTTCAACTTTTTCTTTCTAAAGATTTCTTGTGTGGGATCCCTTTGATTTTGTTGGATTATTATCAAATTGTGAATGCATATTTATGGCAATTAATTTAACATTAAATTTGCAGAACACATAATATCTGCTAATGGCAAATTTGTGGTTAGTATTCTCTCTGTTTTTTCTGGAATAAATTATGATAAGTAATTTAATCATATATTTCCTTTAAAAATAAATTTTGAATTTGCCAATTTGGTATAGAAAAGTAGTGAACAACCTTAAAAAAAAAAAAGATTCTTTGATATGGAGATTTTTTAACCGTTAAATATGTGTATATTTTGACTTTTAAGTGATTTTATATAAATTTAACGGATAGAAAATTTGATATACCGGTATATTGACGTACCGGAGAATGTCTCTTAAAAAAAACAGTGTAACAAATTTTGAAACAATGGTATACTACTTTTTGTATTAAGGGAGATTTTTTGGTACGTTTGATGCACCGGTAAGTTAAATTTGTGTATTTTGTTACTTTTACATAATTTTATATATATCTAACAGTTAAAAAATTTAGTTTACCAATATGTTGACATACCAAAGAAAATTATTTGTATTAAAGACTTATAATTATTTTTTTAGAAGATACACTAAAAATTAGTACTTAATCATTACATCAATTTTGAGATGAAAAATATTAACATAGAAGATGGAATTTATAGAAGCATTTTTGGGAAAGAAGAAGCATGCATGCATATGCTGTGCTGGTGACAGTCTTTGTACTAAAGAATAATTCTACTCGAAAGGGGAAAAAATAACAAAAAAAGAAAAAAAATAACATGTCGACGAATGTCAATTTTATTGAATATAAAATGGGAAACAGTAATAACAACATTCCACCTATGAGCTAAGTGCATAAATATACTTTGACATAAAATAATTGTATTTGTATTTGGATGCATGCAAATATTATTTTGTGGATTATATATAACGGAATGTTACTGAAAAAAAAAAAAAAAAATCACATGCTTAGGACAAAAGAAGGGATTTCGCGATTAGCAAAAAAACAGGGGATTTGGCTATGTTGTATAGCTTCAATTTAGTTTTTTTTTTTTTCTTCCCTTCACCTTTTGAGATCATTTAGTTACGTACACGTACATAATATTTAATATAGGTGTTCATCGATTCTCAGGCGGTTTTTGAATAATCGGTTTCAATTTGTTCTCCACCGACAACTGAAACCGCCCGAGGGAGAGGGATAACCAAAATCAATACCACCAAAAATGTATTTAGGAGTGTTCATCGGTTTTCTGGTGGTTTTTGAATAATCGGTTTCAATTTGCTCTCCATTGACAACCGAAACCACCCAAGAGAGGGGGATAACCAAAATCAATACCACCAAAAATTATCAGTTTCCGTTTAAACTGCAGGAAAAAATAAAAGTTTAAGCCTTTTTTTTTAAAAAATTTTCACTAAATAAATTCAAAAACTAAAAGGCCCATATGTAAAGCCATTGAGGCATAAATATGAAATGAGAAGTTTACTGAAGCATTAAGGGCATTTTATAGACACAAGGGGGCTGAAATTTCTGATGTGGTACTCCAAACATCTGTTGGTGTAAAGTTTAAAAGCGCTAAAACATAATAAAAATTATTGCTTGTGGAAAATTGCGTAATGAAAGGTTGTGGCGTAGTTGTTGTGCACGCGTTAGAGGTTCGGCTCCCGTCCATTGCAGAAACATAATTTTTTTTAATATAAGAGAGTCGGTTAAGTTCGGTTTGAAAAAAAAATTAATTACAGACCCGTTTAGTTCCTTAATTCGAGTTTTAAATTCGAATTAAGATGTGATTTTATGTGAGAACTTTTTACTGTAATAAAAAAGTTAAGTTTAAAAACGCTAAAACATAATAAAAATTATTGCTTTTGGAAAATTACGTAACGAAAGGTTGTGGCGTAGTTGTTATGCGCGCGTCAGAGGTTCGGCTCCTGTCAATTGCACAAACATAATTTAATATAAAAGAGTCGGTTAAGTTCAGTTTGAAAAAAGAATTAATTACAGACCCGTTTAGTTCGTTGATTTGAGTTTTTAATTCGAATTGAGATGTGATTCCCGTTCACTTCGCTGATTCGAGTTTAGAATTCGAGTTTTTCTACAGTAAAAAGCTCTCACAAACAATCACATCTAACTTTTTTGCTACAGTAAAAAGCTCTCACATAAAATCACATCTCAACTCGAATTCTAAACTCGAATCAGCGAAGTGAACGAGACTATGTGAGAGCTTTTTACTGTAATAAAAAAAATTAAATGTAATTGTTTCTAAAAGCCTTTTACTGTAGCAACACTCAAATTTTAAATTTAAATCAGTTAAATGAACATGACCTACACATATGTCTAGAGATGAAAAAGTAATTTGTTTATGTAAACAATTTGTGATATTTACTCTTACGTCCGTAAAATAATCCTTTGTTAGCCACCTATAAAACCGGTTATACAATTCGTAACTACCTACATGAAAAAGTACTTTTGTAATAATATCATTTCAATAACATAAAAAGACAAATTAATAATATTGTCAAATCAAATACACATTTTAAATAGAGAGTTTAAAAGTTATCATTTGTGTAAATACTTCTTTAAACAATTTAATTTGATTTAGGTATTTTCCGGTGAATCTCTAAAAAGAGCCACCGTAGTTATGCACCAAGATCTCGTTCATTTTATCGATTCGAGTTTTCAGTTTTAAATTTCTACAGTAAAAAACTCTCAAAAAATGTCACATCTAACTTTTTTTGCTAGAGTAAAAAGCTCTCATAAAATATCAAATTTTAACTCGAATTGAAAACTCGAATCTGCGAAGTGAACGAGGCCCAAGTAACTTTTGTTCTTTTGAAGTGTAACTTGATTGTAGTTTTTGAGTTGAATTTGAGTTATAACTTGAGTTGAAGTTATAACTTGAATAAAATTAGAACTTAAAAGAACGTGAACTTTAATAAAATTATAACTTGAGTTTAAATTTTTTTAAAATTTGTTGCAAAAGAACAACCCCTTAGCTAATCGGCATCATCTCTTCCACATTTTAAAATTAAATATTTTTTTTTGTTTTTTTTTTCTAAGAGCGCACAATACGTTTTGTAAAGTTCTCCCTCCACATTCAAAGTACGAAACTTTTTTTTTCTTTTGCTTTTTTCCCACCCGTTTTTGTCTTTGTTTTTTTCCTATCCTTCTTCTTTTTACTTTTCCAACAATTTGAATAACTATTATTTTGAAAGAATGTCACGAGCGCGAAACGCACATATAAACTAGTTACATATACTAAAGACGAATAGTTTTTTTTAAGGAGATTGAAATTCACGCGCTCAAATTTTAGGGAAAATACACCAAATAACACATTTAACATCTATGTTTAAAGTAAATAGCACATTTTTTAAATGTTGGCAAATTATAACACATTCTCATTAAACATTAAAAATATATATTTTTATTTCTAATTATACCCCTTTCAGATCTAATCCTAAATGTGAAATCCTAATCCAATATTCTATCTCATCATTCCTCCGTTCTCTCTCATCCCTCAGTATCTCTCTCTCTCTACCTTCTCCGGATCTCTCTTTCCCCTCCATCAGAGCTAAACCACGAGATCTACCTGGACTTCGATCTCATGGTCGTCAACGACGTCGCAAAGCTCTGGATCATTGATATGGAATGCAATTCCGCCATGGTTAAACTGATGATGGTCCGAGATCTTCGATTGCGAGTAGCACGGTTGTTTCTGATCTGTTATGGCGCTAGAGTGTTTGATCTATTGTAACACCGATGTTTCCAACCCAACCATTTCTCTCTCTCTTTCTCATTGCTCTCTGGTCGCCCACCCACACCTCTCTATCCTCTAAGCACGACCAGCGACAGCGATAGGACAATGACTAGCGATGGAGTTGTGAAGACCGGAGCTAATAGCCACGACTAGCAACAGCGACGAATCTCCTCACGATCTCTTTCTCTCTTGCCTTCCCTTTCTGACCTCGTGACGCTGTCTGAAGCTTTTCGATGACGATCAGAGACAAGAATTTTCAGATATTGCTGATCCAGACAACCATCATGCCGTTATCGCCGTTGAAGATATGAGTTTGTTTATTTTTATATCTGTCTGAGTTTGTGATTTTTTTTTAGATTAAGTTTGTGATCTCGTGTTTTTCTGAGTTTATTGTTGTTGCTATTTTTGTGTGTGTATTTTTTGTGATTTTGTTGGCGTTAGTGGCCAGATTTTTTGAATAACACAATATTTTTGGGTCAATACTGTATTTTTGAATCTAATTCTCAAATCCAATTCTCGATCCGGTAAATATTATATTTACTAGTAAATATTTCACTGAATTTATTTTTAGATCTTGTAAATACTATATTTACCAGTAAATGTTTTACTAAAAATTGAATTTGAATATGGTAAATACTTTACTAAATAAGTTTAAATATGGTAAGTACAGTATGGTAAATATGATATTTATCGGTAAACAGGGTATGTACCAGTCGTTGAATTTTTGGGTAAGTATATATTTACGAGTAAATACAGAATTTATCGGTAAATACAATATTTACCAGTTGTCGAAGTCGGTCGAATTTTTGAATAAATATTATATTTACTCGTAAATACGGTATTTACTGGTAAATAAGGTATTTACTAATAAATATAATGTTAAATGATTGCTGGAATCGGTGCCTGAATTTTTGGATAAATATGATATATACCAGTAAATACAATATTTACTAGTAAATACAGTGTTAAACGGTCACCGAAGTCGATGGCCAGATTTTCGGGTAAATATGATATTTACTAGTAAATATGATTTTTACCTATAAATACAGCGTTAAACGATCGCCGGAGTCGGTAGTCAACTTTTCGGGTAAATATGATATTTACCTGTAAATACAGCGTTAAACGATCGCCAGAGTCGGTAGTCAAATTTTCAGGTAAATATGATATTTCCTAGTAAATTCGGTATTAGATGGTAAATATAGTGTTAAACGGTTGCATGAAAACAATCACCGGAAAAACGGTCATTGCTCATCGAAAAACGGTCAAAGGTTACCGGGTCGCCGGAGCTTGTCGCGGGTCCCAGACATGGTAGACTTGACTATAATCTACATATTTTTTTAAAAAAATGCTATAATTTACTATTTTTAAAAAAATAAATGTTTAAGGGAGAATGGTGAGGTTGAAAAGTAGATTTAGAGGTATTTTTAGGTTTTCAATATTATTTAAAACTTAAAATATTAAATTAGGCTATAATTTATTATTTTTAAAAAATATATTATAGTTTACTAATAATTTTATGCTATTTATCTTCTTATCTTCAAATTTTAAGGTGAACACTCATATATTTAACTGTTAAAAATTTAACAATTAAAACAATAGTAAGTTGCTATTATCTTATTAATTTTTTATTTTTTGGAATTTTGTTTTGAAATTCGGATTTTCTTTTAACGGCATTTTTTTGGACTTTTGGTAAAACATAAATAAAAAAAAGAGAAAAAAATTAGGGTTCATTCTATACGTTCCTCTCATTTCTCAAAAAATCAAAGGGACAGGGCAGCAGCCCATCTCGGACACTCTCCCTCCGCTGTCCGCACTTCTACTCCCTACTCCGATTTCTCTCTCCTCTCTCTAGCAGAAAACTCAGAAACTTGTTTCGCAAAACCCACCGTCTCTTCTTCAGAACTTGGAGACACAACAATGGCGTCTGCTTCTATGACCTTCACACTTATAAAGCCCTCCACTTGCTTCCTCCCCAAGTATTCTTCTTCTTCTTCTTCTTCTTCTTGTTCTTCTACGTCTCCCAGGTTTAGGGTTTTCACTCTCAGATGCTCCTCCCAAGTTGCCGCCTCTGGTAATCAAAAGAATGTCTTCTCTCTTTCTATGTCGGTTTAGGGTTCTACAATTTCTCTGCTTTTCGGATTTTTTCTATGCTTCTAATTATACTTTATTTTTACTTTTATGTATCTACTGCCTTATGTTTTATTCGTTTCTCTGTCTGTGGATTTCCAAGTTCATCTGAATTTCATTAGTTCTCTTATAAAATACTTAGATAATGAACAATTCTCGAAGAAAATCATTTTGTTTTTTTTTTTTTTTTTTTCACATTGTGAGTAAAAAAATATCATTTCCTCATTGTTTGGAGTTAGCAGAAAGACCTTGGAAGGTGTCAGATGCTAGATTGGTGCTTGAAGATGGTTCGGTGTGGAAAGCCAAGTCATTTGGTGCTTCAGGAACCCAAGTTGGTGAAGTTGTATTCAATACATCTTTGACTGGGTGAGATGATAACTTAAAACGTTGTAATTCATGAGTTATCAATCTATTAGCTTAATGATGTTTGAAGGAAAAAAAAATAATGGGATTTTGAGAAGAAACTGTGTTACTCAGTTGTATAGGCTTAACATGGCGATGGCATTACTTTTGTTTGGTTGCTGTTGTATTTTGGAAAATTCCATTGAGTTTTATAAGGTTTATAAGTCTAAACATGAATTTTTAGCTGGAAAGTGAAATTTTAGAAGGCAACGGACTATTTGGAAGATAAATTTGTCAAGCTGTTTATTGTAGAAAACTTCACATGATTTATCTTTAGACTCGTCGGTGATGTTGTCTTAGAAGAGTCTTAGTAATTGCAGCCTTGATGAACTTGAGTGTCAGATAGTCATTTCTGTTCATGTATACGATATTAACTTCCACGACTCCCTGCAGTTGAAGATTGTGGCTGTCTAAAATCTGAAGCACAGAAGCTAGATATCTATATAAATGGTAAAATACAAATCTCCTTCAATTGAAGGGTGTAACTTAAGTACACATGAGATATACAAGTGAAGAAACTTAAAGAAAGGTGTTAAAGCTGACATTTGGTACCTAGTTATTGCACGTTTCTCCACTCGTATTATGTGAGCCATGCTTAGATGTTTTCACCAAAGTTGCAGTATTAGTCAAGATTCTCCAAAGCGTGAAATTGTTTGATTGAAATTTGGTTTCATAAAACTCTGAGAAAAGTCTACAGTATAGAATACACTACTGGAGTGAGGATAAACCATCTAAACTTATGTAGCGGTTAATGTGGAATTTTCAAACATAAATATTGTTTTGCACGTAGCATGATACTTGTTAAGGTGGAGACTTTGAGGATGACTTCAAACTTCTGTGAGGGTGGTTTGATGTTAACTAAATAACTTTACCAATTGAATCTAACCCGCTTCAGAAAATCTCATACAGATCCGAACTTTGAGGCTTAAATGTGTTTTTCTTTATCTTCAACCGTTCAGGTAACTAAATTATGCCAAATAACTTGATCTTTGAAGGATGCTGAATTTAATCTAACCTGTCATAAGAAAAAGCCTATAACTTAAAATTAAATTGTTGTGTTAACTGTCAATCAAAGTAATCACATTGACCAAAGGAAAATGAAAAGGAAAAGTACACCGTTTACTTTCAAAAGTTAAAGTTTATATTGTGGGAGTCTAGACTCTGGCTTCATGGTTTCCTACATCTACACTGCAGGTATCAGGAAATTCTTACTGACCCTAGCTACGCTGGTCAGTTTGTGCTGATGACCAATCCACACATTGGAAATACTGGTGTAAATTTTGGTAGGTGAAGTTTTTGTCTCGCTTTTGCTGACTTCTTTGTCTTGGAGATCATAAATTCTTATGTGGATTCATTCTTGTTAGATGATGAGGAGTCAAGTGAATGCTTCCTTGCTGGTTTAGTGATCAGAAGTTTAAGTATCGGGTACATTCTTCTTCCGTTGCTGATTCACGAGTATTCATCTAGGTGAATTGCTGATTTAGCTGTCTTTATTTATTGATTGTTATTTATTGTTTTCCTTCACAATTTATTTTCCAGTACTTCAAATTGGCGATGCAAAGAAACACTATGTGATTATTTGGCAAAAAGGAACATCATGGGAATTTGTAAGTTAATCATGCAGAGAATTTATTTATTGCTTTTTGCAGAGGCATTGAGCATATTATTGTTAGCCTTTCCTCTATGACTTCTGACTTCTGACGATGATGGTTTTTTGTTATATAACAGATGATGTTGACACACGTGCAATTACTCGTAGATTAAGGGAAGATGGAAGCCTCATTGGTGTCTTGAGTACAGAGGAATCTAAGACAGATGAGGAACTATTAAAAATGTCATGGTCATGGGACATTGTTGGTAAGAATTTCAGACCACTAAATAATAGGGTTTTAGAACTTGTAGGGACGAAAGAAAATTTGATTCGGTAACTTGATTTGTCTTTGTAGGAATTGACTTAATCAGTGGTGTTTCATGCAAGGCTCCTTATGAATGGGTTGATAAAACAAATTCAGAATGGGATTTTAACTCCACTGGTGGAGAAACATTCCGGGTAAGTGATCTATCATGAAGGTTTTTTGTTTAAATGATTATGTACCCTTGGTAATTAACTCATCATTTGTTCATATGGTTTGAAGATTGTTGCGTACGACTTTGGAATTAAGCATAACATACTTAGGCGATTGGCGTCTTACGGCTGTAAAATTACTGTTGTGCCATCGACATGGCTGGCATCAGAGACCCTAAAGATGAAGCCAGATGGGGTTCTGTTCAGCAATGGCCCTGGAGATCCATCAGCCGTTCCATATGCTGTTGAAACAGTCAAGCAAATACTTGGAAAGGTTCCTGTTTTTGGAATTTGTATGGGTCATCAGTTGCTCGGCCAGGCACTAGGGGGGAAAACCTTTAAAATGAAGTTTGGTCACCACGGAGGAAATCATCCAGTTCGTAATCTTAGAACTGGTCATGTTGAGATTAGTGCGCAGGTATATAAACTTGAAAAGATCAGCTTTTGTTTGCATTTATCAATGGCTCAGTAAATCATGTGGATGATCAGCAAGTCCTGGGCTTAAATTAGGCATCTTGCATCTTGCTACCTGGAAAACCATCCAAATACCATCGAGAATCTTATGGCCTTGCTCTTTAACACTGATTAGGAGTTGAATGGACTGAACAAGAAAAAGAAAAAAAAAGTGATGTGCATTTTACACGTAGTTGATAACTTGATATTAGAAAATGCAGCAATGAAATAAATTCTTGGCCATGTTAGAGATTACTGCAACTTATGCTCAAATCATTAATTATTTCCTTATTCCTCCGGGGTTCTCTTTTCACAGAATCACAACTACGCTGTTGATCCTGCATCCCTCCCGGAGGGTGTGGAAGTGACTCATGTAAATCTTAATGATGAAAGCTGTGCTGGCCTTGCTTATCCTGCAAAAAACATTATGTCTCTTCAATATCACCCTGAAGCATCGCCGGGACCTCATGATTCGGACTATGGTAAATGAGAATTTTGATTTTCATGTCTACACAGCTTTGAACTCCATATAAAATTCATTTTTTGACAATGCTAAAGTACGGAATATACTATGCTCAATTGTATCTGAGCAATCTTTAAGATCTGCATTTAGGGTGATAATGAGCTCACCAAGTCACGTTTTATCTATTGTTTCTATATGCAATTAGTATGTTTCGCTCGTTTAGTTCGCTGATTCGAGTTTTTTATTCGAGTTGAGATGTGACTTTATATGAGAGTTTTTTACTGTAGTAAAAAAGTTAGATGTGATTATTTTTGAGAGCTTTTTACTGTAGCAAAACTCAAATTCTAAATTTGAATCGGTGAAATGAACAGGGCCTAGTTTCTGTATTGTGGTTATTTTATACATGCAATGATATAAATCATTTTTGTCGCCGCAGCTTTTAGAGAGTTCGTCGAACTGATAAAGAAAGTCAAACAAAATGCATAAGCAAGCTTCACCCAGTTTTTCTGCGATCACCAACTCTTTTGGGGTGGCAATGGATAATGCTCAGACAGTAAGAAGGCTTCAATTTTCATGTGGAGAACAAGCGGAAGAGAAACTGGCTTCCTTTCCCCCCTCCGTTTTCTGTCACAATTTTGTTTGTAATAGGAGAGAACATAGTAGAGAGATAAAGAAACTTAATTTGACACATTTTAGTTTGTCCTTGAAGATATTTAGAAATCCAAGTTAGTAACCTGAGTGTATTTCGCCAAATGATGGTTGATTTATCATGGATTACATATAATAAGTATAATGTTGTGAAAACCTTGTACGTCTTGTCTAAAACCTTGTCATACAATTGGACAATTCATTTCACTAGGACATCCATTTTAACTTTGTGTTGGCTGGAGTTGCGGCGTTCTCTCACCCGGTCCGTTTAGTTCGTTGATTTGAGTTTTTAATTCGAGTTGAGATGTGATTTTATGCGAGTTTTTTATTGTAGTAAAAAAATTAGATGTTACTGTTTCTGAGAGTTTTTTACTGTAGTAAAAACTCAAATCCGTGAAATGAATGAGACTTAAATGTTTTATTTGCTTGTGTTTCAAGTAAGTATAAAAATGTTATTATTTATGAAAATATTGACACTCCAATTTATAATGATGTGTTGACGGATGCATGTAAATCAATGTGAGCTAGTGGGAAATTTCAGTAAGATTTTTTACAATTTAAACATAAAAATCTTTGTTCGTAGAAAAAAAAATAAAAATCGTTGAATCTATAAAGTCTCTAAAAACGTATATTTGGTGCAGCCATTTTCCAAAAAAAAATAAAAAAATAAATAAAAAAGAGAAGACGGACAGAAATAACAAATATATTAGACGTATGTTCACTCTTGAGCTAGACTTATTTTAAGCCCCCCAAAAATCCTCATCTATTGATTGTGGCATCAAGAACCCTGTGTTTCAAGTAAGTATAAAAATGTTATTATTTATGAAAATATCGACACTCCAATTTATAATGATGTGTTGACGGATGCATGTAAATCAATGTGAGCTAGTGGGAAATTTCAGTAAGATTTTCTACAAGTTAAACATAAAAATCTTTGTTCGTAGAAAAAAAATAAAAATCGTTGAATCTATAAAGTCTCTAGAAACGTATATTTGGTGCAGCCATTTTCCAAAAAAAAATAAAAATCGTTGAATCTATAAAGTCTCTAGAAACGTATATTTGGTGCAGCCATTTTCCAAAAAAAAATAAAAATCGTTGAATCTATAAAGTCTCTAGAAACGTATATTTGGTGCAGCCATTTTCCAAAAAAAAATAAAAATCGTTGAATCTATAAAGTCTCTAGAAACGTATATTTGGTGCAGCCATTTTCCAAAAAAAAATAAAAATCGTTGAATCTATAAAGTCTCTAGAAACGTATATTTGGTGCAGCCATTTTCCAAAAAAAAATAAAAATCGTTGAATCTATAAAGTCTCTAGAAACGTATATTTGGTGCAGCCATTTTCCAAAAAAAAATAAAAATCGTTGAATCTATAAAGTCTCTAGAAACGTATATTTGGTGCAGCCATTTTCCAAAAAAAAATAAAAATCGTTGAATCTATAAAGTCTCTAGAAACGTATATTTGGTGCAGCCATTTTCCAAAAAAAAATAAAAATCGTTGAATCTATAAAGTCTCTAGAAACGTATATTTGGTGCAGCCATTTTCCAAAAAAAAATAAAAATCGTTGAATCTATAAAGTCTCTAGAAACGTATATTTGGTGCAGCCATTTTCCAAAAAAAAATAAAAATCGTTGAATCTATAAAGTCTCTAGAAACGTATATTTGGTGCAGCCATTTTCCAAAAAAAAATAAAAATCGTTGAATCTATAAAGTCTCTAGAAACGTATATTTGGTGCAGCCATTTTCCAAAAAAAAATAAAAATCGTTGAATCTATAAAGTCTCTAGAAACGTATATTTGGTGCAGCCATTTTCCAAAAAAAAATAAAAATCGTTGAATCTATAAAGTCTCTAGAAACGTATATTTGGTGCAGCCATTTTCCAAAAAAAAAGAAATAAAAATAAAAAAGAAAAGACGGACAGAAATAACAAATATATTAGACGTATGTTCACTCTTTAGCTAGACTTATTTTAAGCCCCCCAAAAATCCTCATCTATTGATTGTGGCATCAAGAACAAATTTGTAAAGAAATGAAAATCAAACTTAATTACCAACTTTGGTTTATCATATTTGCCTGTGTTTCAAGTAAGTATAAAAATGTTATTATTTATGAAAATATCGACACTCCAATTTATAATGATGTGTTGACGGATGCATGTAAATCATTGTGAGCTAGTGGGAAATTTCAGTAAGATTTTCTACAATTTAAACATAAAAATCTTTGTTCGTAGAAAAAAAAATAAAAATCGTTGAATCTATAAAGTCTCTAGAAACGTATATTTGGTGCAGCAATTTTCTAAAAAAAAAGAAAAAAAAAAAAAGAAAAGACGGACAGAAATAACAAATATATTAGACGTATGTTCACTCTTTAGCTAGACTTATTTTAAGCCCCCCAAAAATCCTCATCTATTGATTGTGGCATCAAGAACAAATTTGTAAAGAAATGAAAATCAAACTTAATTACCAACTTTGGTTTATCATATTTGCCTGTGTTTCAAGTAAGTATAAAAATGTTATTATTTATGAAAATATCGACACTCCAATTTATAATGATGTGTTGACGGATGCATGTAAATCATTGTGAGCTAGTGGGAAATTTCAGTAAGATTTTCTACAATTTAAACATAAAAATCTTTGTTCGTAGAAAAAAAAATAAAAATCGTTGAATCTATAAAGTCTCTAGAAACGTATATTTGGTGCAGCCATTTTCCAAAAAAAAAGAAATAAAAATAAAAAAGAAAAGACGGACAGAAATAACAAATATATTAAACGTATGTTCACTCTTGAGCTAGACTTATTTTAAGCCCCCCAAAAATCCTCATCTATTGATTGTGGCATCAAGAACAAATTTGTAAAGAAATGAAAATCAAACTTAATTACCAACTTTGGTTTATCATATTTGCCTGTGTTTCAAGTAAGTATAAAAATGTTATTATTTATGAAAATATCGACACTCCAATTTATAATGATGTGTTGACGGATGCATGTAAATCATTGTGAGCTAGTGGGAAATTTCAATAAGATTTTCTACAATTTAAACATAAAAATCTTTGTTCGTAGAAAAAAAAATAAAAATCGTTGAATCTATAAAGTCTCTAGAAACGTATATTTGGTGCAGCAATTTTCTAAAAAAAAAGAAAAAAAAAAAAAAGAAAAGACGGACAGAAATAACAAATATATTAGACGTATGTTCACTCTTGAGCTAGACTTATTTTAAGCCCCCAAAAATCCTCATCTATTGATTGTGGCATCAAGAACAAATTTGTAAAGAAATGAAAATCAAACTTAATTACCAACTTTGGTTTATCATATTTGATGGACTATTTATCAAATCCCGCCATTCACTAACCCACAAGAAAAATCTGACAATTTATACTTTTTGTTTATTTCATACGTTAATTGAAAAGTTTTGGTTAAAATATTCTTTAATACACTTTTTTCTCTCACAAAAATATAAATTAATTTGAATTTTGTTTAAATTTTGAATTTTCTATTAAAAAAATTTGAGAAAATTATATAATTTGTTATGATTTTTTATAAGCTTATTATTTGTATCATTCTAAATAATTAAATGTCATTGTGACTTTTTATTTTTCTCTTTATTAATTAATAATTATTTATTACATAAAAAATAAGAGAAATTTACAGATTTTAATGTTAAGGGCAGATATAAAAGGAGCTTTATTTGAAGTGATATTTTTAAAAATGGCCTTACTATTGATTCTTGTTCCTAATTTTCTCCGTCCACATAAATTGGGCCATGTGCGGCCCATTTTAGTGTCTCAAAGCCCGCCAAGTTACAAAAACATGATTCAGTTTGAAAAGAAGCATCGCGTACGCCGATCCTCACTTCTCTCTCGCTCCATCGCCGTATCGTCTTATTCCTTTTTCCCAGCGACCTGTTTCTCCAAAGGAATCCCGATTTCTCGCATTTCTCCCTTTGCCCTTAACGAAGCTACAGTTATCCGGAGCTCAATTTGGTAATTCTCTGAACCCTAGCTCCAAAATTGGCCTTCCGATTGCGAATTCCACTCTCCATTTCTCGCAATTCGATCTTTCCAGTCGGAAAGTTCTAGTTTTTGTACACGATGATGATGATCGGTTTTGATTTTCTTGGGTTATTGAAAGCGATTTCTCTGTTCGTGGCCAGGCATTCGTTTTTTAAGCTGTCTTCAGTCCTGTACAATTTTCCTTTTTGGTGTTTTATGCTAATTTGCTGTTTTTTTTTTTTTTTTTTTTTTTTTTTTTTTTTTTTTTTCCAAATTGAAAAGTACCTCTAGTTTTGCGCTTTTGCCTTTACATTAGCCTATCTTCACTTCAGTATGGTTTTCGTATTTATACTTTTTGTAGATAATTAAACTGAGACAAAAAAGACTTGATTTACTTGCTATATGTGAATGGTTATGTTTTGCTTAAATTGTATTTCTTTGTTCCGTGTTGTTGCTTTCAGTTTTTGAAAGTGAATAGTATTTGGTTTTTGGATTTTGCCTCTAGTTATAGCAGGGTGAAAGAATGGCAGAACTGAGCATGGGAATACTCATTGATATTGTTGACGAAGAATGGATGAAAGACACTCTTCCTCATGACGGTACAATTTCTAATTATTAGTTTTTGTTTAAATTTCGCAAAGAACTAACTAATTTTCAGTTAATTTCTTCTAAAGGCGTGCTAAACGTTTCAATTTTCTTGTTTCCAGATCTTCCACTGCCACCTGTTATGGTAGTTCGAACCGATGACACTGAGGATTCGAGTACATATCTTGATTTGATCATGTTTATTTTTGTTATTTTTATTTTTTCCTCTTAATATCGTGTCAAAGAGAAAATTTTCTCATCTTAATATCGTGGAGGTTTGGCAATGTGATTGGAAACTAGCAAGAACATTTTATTATCTATTTGGTGAATCAGGAAATTGAAGAAGTGGAAAAACAAAAGAATATTTGGTGAATTGACTACTTGTACAAGTGGAAAAAAGAATATTTGGTTGATAAAAATCACTGTTTTAATTTTGCTGAGAATTATTCAAACTCTCAATACTTATTTTCTTTAATTTTTCTCTGTTGTGCAGATCAGGAGAATCAACAAGTTGATGGTGATAGTTGGCATGATCTTGCATTAGGCAATCAATGAACTTTTTCAGCATTGATAACATCTGATTGTAAGTTGCATAGTTGGGGTCCCTCTTTAAATGTTATCAAGCATGCATCTGTTTGCCATATTGGATTATATACCTTTTGGACTTTGAGATTTTTAGTGCAATTCTCACATAACAACCTCCACCACTACAATGATAATTTGAAAGAATATACTCTGCATTCGAATTTTGCAAGCAGGTATTGATCTTTAAAACAGAATCTGAGAAATCCAAATCCATTTTCTGATTACGTGAATTTTACAAGGATTAGATTCGGAAATGTCTAGCAAAAAAGAAAGAAAAGAACAGAGAAAAAAAAAACTCTGAATATATGTTGATGCAAGAGCATTATTAATAGTTGGCTTGTATTGTCCTTTGCTTCCTTTGTTAGTCGTTGGCAATAATGTCTCAACGCATTCTTGTTTAGGCCTTAATAAGTTGTGCAGGTTGTTTTGTACTCTCTTGTTAAGTTTTAAGTTTTAACGCTGCGTTTAGTAGCATCACATCTCAATAGTTTAGTAACAGAGTTGTGTGTAAGAGGGCAGAATTGATTCCCCTGATTTTGATTGTAATTCTTCTCCTTAGAACCCTATATCAAGTTTCTTAGAAGGTGGAACGATGATTCCAATCTCCACTGAGTTCTTCTACCTAAGATCTAGACTTCTATGTCAATTGGTATTAGAGCAAAAGTTGGTTTGAGCTCTGATGGCTCACTTCGGCGCAACAAGTTTCTATATTGTCAACAAGGATCATGATGCAATGGCACTCTGGGCAGAGCGAGAACTCCAACGCAATTGAAAGGGAGAATGTCACGGACCGCACATTTTTGCCCTACTATAATATAAGTGACTCGTTTCAAAGTTCTAGGATTCTCTAGAGTATTCTTTAAGGGTTGGAATCAAGTGGAATCCTCTAGAACATCCTATAAAAACCAAGTCCTTTCTAGAAGGTTCCGTAATATTCTAGAAGACTCTGTCAAGATCTATAAGACTCTGGAAGAATCTTGAAGCATTTGGAACTTTCTAGAAGCTTTTAGATGAATGAAGCATACTTGTAGTTTGTAGAAGGTTCTAGATATGTAAGTATGCTAGGAAGCATACTAGACCATTTTAGGCTAGTCACTTTTCTATAAAGTTCTAGAATGTATATTAGGAGGCCTCTTGGCCTGTAAATAGGAGGATGGGTCCTCATTTAGGACCAACTCCCATGGATGGAAACCCCATGGATCTATCCAAGACAACTTCCTCATTCGTACTCCTTTTCTTAAGTTAGTAGAGTTTTCTTCCATTAAAGCTTTCATTCTCTATTCCCTTGCTCTTTCTGTATCCATTTTTCTAAGTATTTGGGGTTTGTAAGGTTGACTTACATTGGGGAAGTGTTAAGTGCTGCACGGTTGTGTTGTGAAAAGATCGGACCGTGACAGTTAGTATTAAAGCTGAGTGGTTGAAATGCATGGGGGATGTAATCGCCAATCAAGGGTTAAGATCGAGAGTGGCATAAACTTCAACTCAGTAGTCTACGAAATGTTGAAGCCACATCTACGCCAAGCACTCGCGTGGGAGCGAGCAGGCATGGTAGCGGAATGTTTTGTAATATACCATAGTTTAAAGGGTTGGAATCAAGTGGAATGCTCTAGAACATCCTAGAGAAACCAAGGGCTTGTTCATTTGTATTTTTTGAGTTATGGTGATTTGAGTTCTTATCTTGATTTGAGTTAAGGTGTATTTGAGTATGGTTTGAGTTGAGACTCTAATTTGAGTTTGTGTTTGGATGTGCACATTTTGAGTTATGGTTTGAATTGAGAATCTATTTGAGTTTTTGTTTGGGTAGGTTAAAACTTGAATTTGTATTTGGATAGTATTTTAATAAAAACTCAATGGTGATGAAAAATTTTAATAGGGTATATGGGTGGTATTTTTATTCGTCTTTTCATTGTGAATGATGATAAGAACCGGGAATTGCTGGTCTATAGTATAGTATAAGGAAGAAACGTTAGCGATTAGTGGTTGACGTGGATATGGGTAGTGTTGAAACTTCGGTTCGGCGGGCTGCCCGAAGCCCGAATTTTTTCGGGCTCGGGCGGGCAAGCCCATTTCCCGCCCGCCCAAGCTAGATTTTTGGGTTCGGGCTCGGGCAGCCCGAATTTGACATGTCCACACTTGCCCGCCGCCGTCTAACTACCATATACTGCCGTCCGCCGGGATTTTTTTGAATTTTTCCGACCATGCCCGACCCGAAAAATGCATGAAAATTTATTGTGCCCGAACTCGCTGCCCGAAAATTGCCCGAATTCACTCAAACGGGTACTTTTTTGAATTTTGCCCGAATTTTTCCCGTCCGCCCGAACTGCCCGAATACTCGAAAACGGCTAATTTTTTGAATTTTTACCTGAATTTTGCCTGAAAACCCGACCTGCCTGAGTTGCCCGACTGCCTGAATTACCCGAAACGGCTAGTTTTTTGAATTTTGCCCGAAAACCCGAATTGCCCGAGGTTGCCCGACTGCCCGAATTTCAAAAAATAGCCGTTTATCCCCCTTTTTTTTTGAACAAAAATAATTTTTTAACCCCAAAATTTTCCTATAAATACCCCCCACACATTTTTCTCACTCAAACTCTCTCAATCCCTCTCAATCTCTCTCAATTTCTCTTAATTTCTCTCAATCTCTCTCACAATTTTTCTAAAGCTCTCTCTCTCTCAAATTCATCTTATTTTTTTATAATGGATCATTTTGGCTATAGTGGTATTCCCGTTGATGCTCAACACAATGTAGAAGAAGGGCAATTTCCCACTAATTAGTTTGTTACGCAGCAATCTACTAATCCAAGCCATAGTGGACGTATTGGAGGTCGTGGTCGCAATAGTGGGCGTGGAGAAGCGGCGGCGAGTGCGACTGCGTCTGCGTCTGCGTCGGCAAGTGTTGCAATCTCCAGGAGGAAATGCAAGCGTACATCGACAGTTTGGGATCACTTCGACATAATTGACGAGGTGGATAATAAAGGTAACACTAAACATATAGCTCAGTGTAAATATTGTTTATCTAAATTACAAGGCGACACTATTCACGGCACCACACTTGAGATGACACTCCGAAAAGTGTCTTCAAAAGCTTAACCAATCTAGCGGACTCGAACTCCGCCAAACACAATTATCTTTTGATCGCGCAACCGGTGGTCTAACCACTTGAAAATATGATTCGCAAGTAGATCGTATGTAAGTTGCGCGAATGATAGCTGCTTTAGATCAACCACTTAGTTTTGTAGAGCATTCTAATTGGCAACGATATATTAATGTTGTACACAATCTTAATGCACAGTTCACTTCAAAAACTACTCTTAGGAAAGATTTATTAAAATTATTTAAAAAAGAAAAGGATGTATTAATAAATCTTTTACACTCGACTAGCAGGTGCGTTGTGTTAACGGCAGATATTTGGTCTGCCGTTGCCAATAAAGATTATTTAGCTGTAACCAGACATTACTTTAAAGAATTTAATTTAAATAAAAGAATATTATGTTTTAAATGTGTTCTAGGATCACATAGCGCGGATTTAATATATAACACAATTTTAAATGTAATTGATGAATTTAGATTAAGAGATAAAATAATGGCTATAACATTAGATAATGCTAGTGCCAATACAAAAGCAATTGAATTCTTTGAAAATGATTTAAGTCTATTCGGTGACGGTACTATTTTTCACCAACGTTGTGCATGTCATGTAATCAATTTAATAGTTAAATCCGGTTTAAAAGAAATATGTAATCACATTAAAAGAATTAGAGATAGTTTTGCATGGATTCAAGTTAGTAACCAAAGACAAGAAGATTGGTTTAGGTTTTTACAAGCATTAAATATACCTCCTAGAGCATTAGCATTAGATATGCCTATAAGATGAAACTCAACTTATATTATGCTTCAACAATGCATCCCTTATAAGGATGCAATAACAAACTATATGTGTGTAAAATTAGGAGTAAGACATATAGACGCATTTGATTGGCAAATTGCCGAAGTTTTGTATCAATTTTTAGGTAGGTTTCATGAAGTTACTCTAAAACTTAGTAGAACATACTACCCAACATCACCTTTAGCTTTAGGAGAACTTTTAAGAATTAGTATTTTATTTCACGAATATAGGGATGACCTAATCTTAGGAGTTCCTATTCAGTCTATGTAAAAAAAATTTAAAAAATATTGGTCTAAGTTACCTTTGTTATATGGTTTAAGTACAATTTTTGATCATAGATTAAAATTAGACGGATTAGAAAGTGGTTTTGAAAACTTAGGTGAATTTTTAGGCATCACTTGTACGGATCAATTTTCAATAATAAAGGCGAAAATATGAGATCTATAGTAAATATGAGATTAGGTTTAGAAGCACAAACTCTAGAGTACAGGAATCGCAACAACATGATGAAAACCCGCATTCATTCTTAAATGTTTTCGGGTTAAAGAAGAAGAAGAAGACAACTCAAACGAAAGCTGTGAGTGAAAGTGGATCTTCATCAACAAGTGACAATAGCGGTAGCAACTTCAACGAGCTTATGGCGTACCTCAGTGAAGGCTTAGTAGTCGGCAGTGCGGCAGAATCGTTTAACTTAGTTCAATAGTGGAGGGCACGGGCATTAACTTGGCTAATCCTAACTCGATTGACAATGGATATATTTTCGATCCCAGTCTCCACTATTTCATCCGAACAAGCCTTCAGTACAACAGGAAAAATACTTGAGGAACGCCGGAATGCATTGCAAATGGATATTGTTGAAGCCTTGGTTTGCATTAAGGATTGTGATCGGGCCGATCAACGTCTACAAGATACAATTTCACCGGCAAGTCAAGAATGAATCGATGAATTTAATCGATTAATATTTAATTTTGAAGAAGATTCCTCAACTTCAAATTAAATTGTAAATTTGTAATTTGTAAATATGTATTTACTTTTTACATTGTATTTGTAATTTAAGAAACAATTTAAGTTTGTACAATTTGTAATTCATCACAAAATGATTGCACTCTTTTTTTCTTGCCAAGTTTTTATCCCAATTGGGTTTTTTTTGGTAAGGTTTTTAATGAGGCAATCATGAATTACAAATTTAAAAATTAATAAAGAAATAATTTTTTTATATAGTTCGTGTGTTCATTTCAAATTTAATATATATATAAATATAATATATATATAAATTGTAATACTAATATATATATATATATAAATAACTTAATATTAAAAAAAAGTTTAAAAAATTCGGGCGGGCTCGGGCCGCTGAATACAAGCCCGCGGCCCGTTCAAGGGGAAATTCGGGCTCGGGCGGGCGGCCCATAAATCTCGGGCGGGTCGGGTTTGGGCTCGGGCAAATCCTCGGGCTTTTCGGGCGGTCGCGGGCAGCCCGTCCAAAGTTTTAACACTAAATGACGCCACTTTTTTGTGGCCAATACAACTGCCATTAGCTCACGTTCATACACAGATTTGGAACGACTGCGATCAGAAAGTGATTGGCTGATAAAAGCAATTGGCCTATTGTCCAGCATCAAAACAGCCATCGTTGTTTATACTGAATTTCAAAGTCCAAGCCAATGAGTTTACAAATCCACCGTTGTTGAGCCTCATTCATGAGTTGGTGTTCAAGAAGAAACCGCAAGCTTCGTTGATCCGTTTGCAGAATAAAGTGTCTTCCCAAAAGATAATGACGCCACTTTTTCATGGCCAATATAACCGCCATTAGCTTGCATTCATACACAGATTTGGAACGACCGCGATCAGAAAGTGATTGGCTGATAAAAGCAATTGGCCTATTGTCCTGCATCAAAATGGCCCCCCAACCCGCGTCCCGAAACATCAATCTCAATGATAAAAGTTTTGGTGAAGTCCGGTAAGGCGAGCACCGGAATAGTGACCATCCAATGTTTTAACTCCTCGAAAGCGCCCTGCGCTTTAGAAGTCCACAAAAAAACATCTTTTTTAAAGAGGCGTGTTAAAAGCTCAACCACCTTCCCATAATCCTTCACAAAACGCTTGTAATAGCCGGTAAGGCCTAAGAACCCCTGTAGATCCCGAACGGTCTTGGGCACGGGCTAATCAACCATGGCGGTAATTTTTTTCGAATCAGCTTGAACACCAATGTCAGTGATGATATGGCCTAAATATTCCACCCGACACTGCCCAAAAACATACTTTTTCTTGTTGGCCATCAACTGGTGTTGCTGTAGCAAGGCAAAAACACATCTCAAGTGCTGCATATGGGAAATCCAATCCTTACTATAGACAAGGATATCATCGAAGAAAACCAAGACAAATTGCCGTAAGTGTGATCGGAAAACCTCGTTCATTAAGGATTGAAAGGTTGCTAGAGCGTTTGTTAAGCCGAAAGGCATAACCAAGAACTCGTAATGACCGGCGTGAGTACGAAAAGCTATTTTCGGTGTATCCTCCTCACGCACTAGGATTTGATGGTAGCCGGACTTCAAGTCCAACTTGGAAAAGAAAACCGCACCCCCAAGCTCATCCAACAATTCATCTATAGTAGGAATCAAAAACCGATCAGGAACTGTAATTTTGTTTAGTGCGTGATAGTCCACGCAAAAACGCCACTCACCGGATTTCTTCTTGACCAACAATACCGGACTCGAAAACGAGCTGTTACTATGCTTAATGATTCCCGCTGCCATCATTTCTTTCACAATTCGTTCAATCTCATTCTTTTGAGAATAGGGAAAACGATATGGCCGCAAATTGGGGGGATCCGCCCCCTCCTTAAGTGGAATCGCATGATCATGAAACCATGAAGGAGGAAGGCTTGCTGGAGGCTCAAAAATCGAGTGAAATTCTGTGAGCAACTCCTTCAAAGCAGCATCCTCTACATTCCCATCCGACTGATCCAACATTGACACTTGCCCAAATTCAACCAAAAACCCTTGTCCCTCTTCTTGAATTGTTTTAAGCATTGCTTTGAGAGACACTAAAGTTTTGGACAAGGAAGGGTCGCCTCGAAGTAAGACTCGTTCGCCGTGCCAATCGAATTGCATAGTTAATTTCTTCCAGTTGGCACTTACTTCTGCTAACATGCCCAACCAAGTAATTCCTAAAATAACATCGGCACTACCAAGCTCGATAGGAAAGAAATCTTGTATTATCTGCAACCCTTGTAAACTCACCTCCACTTGCCGGCACACCCCCTGTCTAGCCACTTTGTATCCATTCCCAACCATAATACCGAAACTGGGTGTACCATCTATTGTAAGTTTTAATTTCTCAACCATTCCCCGAGAAATGAAATTATGAGAATCCCCTGAATCAATTAAAATCACCACTTCTCTGTTCAAAATCGTACCTTTCACCTTCATGGTATTAATGGATGGAATCCTTACAATTGAATTCATGGAGAGCTCCAAGGGTCCTTCCTGCGTCATCGGTTTCCCAGTGTCCTCGTCAGCTACAGCTTCCTCCTCTTCATCCTCTGCCGCAATAAGAACTTGGAGTTGGGGATTTTGATAAACATGACCGACTCGCCACTTTTCTTCACATCAGAAGCATAAGCCTCGCTCCCGCCTTCGTTGCATTTCGGCATCTGAAATCCTCTTCCTGAAATTCTCATTTTTTCTAGCAAACTGAGATAGAACATTAACAGGTTCCTTGTTGACAGACACGTTGGATTGAATAGAGTTGCTGCGTGTCATCACCGACGCTGCTTTATTTCCTTCAGTCAGTTTTGGTGGTATCCAGCTGGAACCACTCACAAAAGACCCTCCTCCCGTCACAGACCCCTTTAGGCCACTATAATCTCTTAAAACACAGCTCCCTCCCTACTCGAGTCGGGTCTTAAAGCCTGCTTCATGTGTGCCTGTTCAAAGGCCCAATTTTTTTCCTCAACTTTTTGGGCCAAGTCCATCAGTTGGACAAGAGAGGCAGGCTTCACCATACGGACTTCTGCCTTGATTTCCTCGGCCAGACCATTCGAGAAGGCTCCCACTAGAAACTCCTCGTTGGCTTCTCTCAAAGGGGACGAGAGCAGCTCGAATTTCTCACGAAATTCTGCCACCGATGAGTCTTGTCGCAAAGCAATCAAAGCCTCGTAATGGTTGCCAGTTTGTGAAGACCGGAACCACTCTATCACGGACTCTTTGAATCTCAGCCATGAAATGTGACCAAATCTGGATTCCAACCACTGGAACCAGTTCAACGCCTTCCCTTCGAGACCGATAACAGCCGCCGCCACTTGTTCCGCCTCCTCGACGCCTTGGACCTACCGCTCAAGCCGAAACACCCAGCCGAGCGGATCGTCGCCGCTGAAAAGAGGGATCTCCATTCGGAGAAATCTTGATTATCCGCCACTCGGTGCTGAACCATTACTGGGGTGAAATGCTACCGCCATCGCGCCACCTCCTTCAACGTTGTTCGAAGTAGAAGCCCTAGCCTGCTCTGCCAGTGGATTCGCGCTGCTCCCCGACCTCATCCAATCGGTAAGCTCCTTCATGTATTCCTTCACAGCTTTGATGTCCACCGAAAGCTGTCCGAAACTCCTTTGAGTTCTCCAACGTCTAATTTGAGCTCTCCGACGTCTTTCTCCACATATTCCAATCTTCCATCCATTTTTCTATCAGCTCTTGAAGCTACCATTCCCAGACGAAACTGCTCTGATACTAATTTGATGGAAACCACTCGGATTAACGAAGAATAAGATACACAACACAGGTGATATTCAAGAGATCACCGACTCTCCTCTCAAGACTATACAACCAAAAAGCTCCTAAACTCTCGAGCCCCAACTTATTTATAGGCTCCCCTGCTAACACACTAACAAATCTAACAAACTAACTAATTTCAGTTATTACTAAAGAAGCTTCCTCAGCAAGACTGCTGAAAGCTTTCTCAACAAGATTCCCAATAACCCATATCTAGTGCTGGAACTTTGGACGGGCCGCCCGAAAAGCCCGAGGTTTTGCCCGAGCCCGAGCCCGACCCGCCCGAGAATTCTGGGCCGCCCGCCCGAGCCCGAATTTCACCTTGAACGAGCCGCGGGCTTGTATTAAGCGGCCCGAGCCCGCCCAAATTGTCTGAATTATTTAATCTTTTTTTTAATATTAAGTTATTTATATATATTACAATTTTTATATATATATATTATATTTATATATATATTAAAATTTGAAATGAACACACGAACTATATAAAAAAATTATTTCTTTATTAATTATAAAATTTGTAATTCATGATTGCCTCGTTAAAAACCTTACCAAGAAAAACTCAATTACGATAAAAACTTGGCAAGGAAAAAAGAGTGCAATCATTTTGTGACAAATTATAAATTGTACAAACTTACATTGTTTATTAAATTACAAATACAATGTAAAAAGTAAATACATATTTACAAATTACAAATTCACAATTTAATTTGAAGCTGAGGGATCGTCTTCAAAATTAAATGTTAATCGATTAAATTCATCGATCCATTCTTGGCTTGCCGGTGAAATTGTATCTTGTAGACGTTGATCGGCCTGATCACAATCCTTAATGCAAACCAAGGCTTCAACAATATCTCTTTGCAATGCATTCCGGCGTTCCTCAAGTATTCTTCCTGTCGTACTGAAGGCTTGTTCGGATGAAATAGTGGAGACTGAGATCGAAAATATATTCATTGCCAATCGAGTTAGGATTGGCCAAGTTAATGCCCGTGCCCTCCACCATTTAACTAAGTCAAACGATTCTACCGCATTGCCGACTACTAAGCCTTCACTGAGGTATGCCATAAGCTCGTTGAAGCTACTGCCGCCACTGCCACTTGTTGATGAAGATCCACTTCCACTCACAGCTTCCGTTTGAGTTGTCTTCTTCTTCTTCTTTAACCCGAAAACATTCAAGAATGAATGCGGGTTTTCATCTTGTTGTTGCGGTTCCTGTACTCTAGAGTTTGTGCTTCTAAACCTAATTTCATATTTACTATAGATCTCATATATTTTCGCCTTTATTTTTAAAAATTGATCCGTACAAGTAATGCCTAAAAATTCACCTAAGTTTTCTAAACCACTTTCTAATCCGTCTAATTTTAATCTAGGATCAAAAATTGTACCTAAACCATATAACAAAGGCAACTTAGACCAATTTTTTTTTATTTATTTTTTCTATAGAATGAACAGGAACTTCTAAGATTGGGTCTTCCCTATATTCGTGAAATAAAATATTAATTCTTAAAAGTTCTCTTAAAGCTAAAGGTGATGTTGGGTAGTATGTTCCACTAAGTTTTAGAGTAACTTCATGAAACCTACCTAAAAATTGATACAAAACTTCGGTAATTTGCCAATCAAATGCGTCTATATGTTCACTCCTAATTTTACACACATATAGTTTGTTATAGCATCCTTATAAGGGATGCATTGTTGAAGCATAATATAAGTTGAGTTTCATCTTATAGGCATATCTAATGCTAATGCTCTAGTAGGTATATTTAATGCTTGTAAAAACCTAAACCAATCTTCTTGTCTTTGGTTACTCCCTTGAATCCATGCAAGACTATCTCTAATTCTTTTAATGTGATTACCCATTTCTTTTAAACCGGATTTAACTATTAAATTGATTACATGACATACATAACGTTGGTGGAAAATAGTACCGTCACCGAATAGACTTAAATCATTTTCAAAGAATTTAATTGCTTTTGTATTGGCACTAGCATTATCTAATGTTATAGCCATTACTTTATCTCTTAATCTAAATTCATCAATTACATTTAAAATTGTGTTATATATTAAATCCGCGCTATGTGATCCTAGAACACATTTAAAACTTAATATTCTTTTATTTAAATCAAATCCTTTAAAGTAATGTTCGGTTACAGTTAAATAATCTTTATTGGCAACGGCAGACCAAATATCTGCCGTTAACACAACGCACCCGCTAGTCGAGTGTAAAATGTCTATTAATGCATCCTTTCTTTTTTAAATAATTTTAATAAATCTTTACTAAGAGTAGTTTTTGAAGTGAACTGTGCATTAGGATTGTGTACAACCTTAATATATCGTTGCCAATTAGAATGCTCTACAAAATTAAGTGGTTGATCTAAAGCAGCTATCATTCGCGCAACTTTCATACGATCTACTTGCGAATCGTATTTTCAAGTGGTTAGATCACCGGTTGCGCGATCAAAAGATAATTGTGTTTGGCGGAGTTCGAGTCCGCTAGATTGGCATGACGCCCTTTCGTGCGTTGTATGGTCGTGAGGCCCCTATTCTATTCCATTGGGAGGACAGTAGCTCGGTGGTGGAAGCTGTTAATCATCAGTTGCGTGATTGAAATGACATTCTTCGGGAGTTGAAGGAGTGATTGACCACTGCCCAGCAGCAGATGAAGTTGTATGCCGACAAGAAGCGCCGAGATGTCCAATTTGGGGTAGGCGATTGGGTTTTCTTGAAGCTCCAGCCCTATCGTCTATAGTCACTGGCTCGTCGGTGCAATGAAAAGTTGAGTCCTTGCTTTTATGGGCCATTTCAGGTGGTGGAGCGGGTTGGCGAGGTGGCGTATCGTCTACAGCTTCCTTTTGCGCGCATTCATGATGTCTTCCATGTGTCCCAGCTGCGGAAAGTGTTACAGCCATCTACTCCCGTGCAGCAGTTGCCGGCTGTTTTGACAGAGGACATGGAATTGGCAGTTGAACCCGCAACCCTGCTTCAGTTTCAGAAGCTTTTGGATAGCTCTATTGAGGTTCTGGTCCAATGGAAGGATCTTCCTGAATGTGACAGCACCTGGGAGTCGTGGGAGTTGTTGTTTGCTCAGTTTTCTTACTTAAACCTTGAGGACAAGGTTCTTGCGCATGAGAACTGGGAATTGCTAGTCTATAGTAGAAGGAAGAAACGTTAGCGATTAGTGGCTGACGTGGATATGGGTTATTGGGAATCTTGTTGAGAAAGCTTTCAGCAGTCTTGTTGAGGAAGCTTCTTTAGTAATAACTGAAATTAGTTAGTTTGTTAGATTTGTTAGTGTGTTAGCAGGAAAGCCTAAAAATAAGTTGGGGCTCGAGAGTTTGGGAGCTTTTTGGTTGTGTAGAGTCTTGGAAGGAGAGTCGGTGATCTCTCGAATATTACATGTGTTGTGTATCTTGTTCTTCGTTAATCCGGGAGGTTTCCATTAGAACGCATAGAAAAAAAAATCATCTCAATCGAAATTAAAACGAAAAATATTGTTCATTAACTTGAGTTTGAGTTTAACAACTTGAGTTGAAGGGGAAATTTGAACTCAGATTTTAGCCCCAAACTCAAGTTTAAATTCAAGTTCAAACTCAAATTTTACAAAAGAATATAAACTTAAATAAAGTTGTAATTTGAGTTTAAATTTTTTTGAGTTTGGGTGCAAATGAACAAGCCCCAAGTCATTTGTAGAAGGTTCCGTAATATACTAGAAGACTTCGTCAAGATCTGGATGACTCTTGAAGAATCTAGAAGCATATGAAACTTTCTAAAAGAAATGAAGCATACTAGTAGTTTGGAAGGGTGCATAAAACCCACAACACACCCGCCGAGCCGCCCGCCACGGTGGGTCCACATCAGCAACCCGCCCGGCAATACACTATGGCGGGCGGTTAGCAGATTGAGTGTTTTGGCAGCAAGTTGAACCTGACTTGCCCGCTACTTAAAAATAATAATAATAATAATAATAATAAAAATAAAGACGAAGGTTTTGAAATTTAGTTCTAAGAGTAAAATTTTCCTCTTCAACCAAAATCCTGAAACTTAATTCGTCAAACATTTAAAGAAAAAGAAAGACAAAGTAGAAGAATGATTGTCTTCAACACTCACAACATTTGCACATCTCCTCTCAGGGTGGAAATTATAATAGAGCTCTGAACAAAGACCAGACGGACCAGTTACTCCACTAGTCCAAAAGTTGTCATTTTTACCCATCCTCTTTATACGCTCTACAGGTACACCCACCTCGCTGGTCTTCCCCTTCAACCCTCGCTCCAAACTTGCTGCAGGGATCCCTATCATGAAGCTTGACCCTCCATCTAGATTATGGGGCCGGGGAGTGCGATCACAAGATCTGAGATTGAAGGAGCTCTCAGACTCTCTCCCTAGTTTTTCTCTTTACTCCTATGAAGTTTAAAGTTTTTAGCTTTTACCCTCAGAATCCTAAGATTTTTACCTCTCTTCTAACCAGTAGTATGAATATATGTATGAAATCAACTCTTCTTAAAGTAAAAAAATGCAAAAAAAAAAACACTTAAAATCTTTTTGTTTTTTTTTTGGTAACCGCTAACTAGGCCATTAGGCTAAGCAGCAGGCCCAACCCGCCCACAACTTGCACAAACCCACCCGCTACCCACCCATGATTCAACGGGCGGTCTGCATGTTTTCTTATCTCCAACCCGACCCGCACCCGCAAACTCGACTACTGTGCACCCCTAGTAGTTTGTAGAAGTTTCTAGATATGTAAGTATGCTAGGAAGCATACTAGAATACTTTTCCATAAAGTTCTAGAATGTATATTAGGAGGCCTCTTGGCCTATTATTAGGAAGATGGGTCCTTATTTAGGACCAACTCCTATGGATGGAAACCCATGGATCCATCCAAGACAATTTCCTTATTTGTACTATTTTCTTGAGTTAGTAGAGTTTTCTTCCATCAAAGCTTTCATTCTCTATTCTCTTGCTCTTTCCC
>NW_010357686.1:552326-552789 GCF_000414095.1 Morus notabilis
TTTAACTGCTTGGGGTTTGTAAGGTTGACTTAGCATTGGGGAAGTGCCAAGTGTTGTACGGTCGCGTTGTGAAAAGATCAGACCATGACACTTGGCTCACCATCAATTAGTGGGTGTTGGAGATCGGCGGGTACAAGCGGTTCAAGAATCCACTCTTTGAGTTGAGTGTTCACCGAATTCGCTTTAGGAAAGGTCCAACCTAACCTAGGCTATAGTTAAAATTTAAAACAATTGTTCAACGATCCTAGTGAAGAATACCATGGATGCAAAGTTGTAGTGCTGTTGTAGGATAGTAAGAAAGGAGAATTGGTCCCTTCCTCATCAGTCTTCCATGGTTGGAGACTCGACTTTGATGAGTTTGATACGATCCCCTTAGCATTTGGTCGTTAATTTGTTATTGGTTCATTACTATAGTGGTTTAGTTCGTTAGATTTATGTGATGTGAGAATTAGTATGAAAGAGT
>NW_010357686.1:552886-580478 GCF_000414095.1 Morus notabilis
AAAGAGTGTTAGAATAGTAGTTACAGTCCAATTTTGGATATAATAAATACGATATTTACCCGATTTTTGAATATGGTAAATATTGTATTTACATTAAATACTTTAGTAGTCACAATTTAGAATCTGCTATATTTACCAGTAAATGTAGTGTTTAATGACTGTCAGAGTCAGTGGCGAGATCTTTGTATAAATATGATATTTACTAGTAAATACGACATTTACCGGTAAATATAGTGTTAAACGGTCGCCCGAGTCGGTAGTCAAATTTTTGAATGAATATGTTATTTACTCATAAATACGGTATTTACTGGTAAATACGCTATTTTACTAAATACATTGTTAAATGGTCGCCGGAATCGGTGCCCAAATTTTTGGATAAATATGATATTTACAAGTAAATATGATATTTATTGGTATATATAGGTTTAAACGGTCACAAAAGTCGGTGACAGGATTTTCAGGTAAATTTGATTACCTGTAAATACAGCATTAAACAGTCGCCGGAGTCGATGGTCGGCTTTTTGGGTAACTATGGTATTTATTAGTAAATACAGTGTTAAACGGTCACTGGGAATCGATCACCACTCACTGTCGGTCCCGACCATGATGGACTTGACTATAATCTACCTATTTTAAAAAATATGCTATAATTTACTATTTTCTAAAAAAATAGATGTTTAGGGGAGGAGTGAGGTGGAAAATGAGGTTTAAGGGTATTTATGGGATTTTAATAATGTTTAAAACTTAAAATATCAAATTATGCTATAATTTACTATTTTTAAAAAATATCAAATTATGCTATAATTTACTATTTTTAAAAAATATATTATAATTTACTAATCACTTTACTAATTATGCTATTTAATTCCTTATCCAGTATCTTTATTTCATGAGAGTGGAAATATTATATGGTGGGAAAATATTATTTTAATACCTTTTTCTTTATTGAAATATGTTTTTAATATATGCGTTTTTTATAATTTTTAATTTTGAATTAATATCTTGATTTTTTTAAAGTCTTTTTTTTATACCTTGAGGTCACTTTTTACATCAAATGTCAAAGTTACCCTTATCATTATTTACTTAGAAACTAATATTTTAACATATTTTAAAATTTCTTTACATATATTAAAAATAAATAGTCAAAATATATTAACAATTTCTAATTAACTAATAGTAAGGTCAATTAGATTAAAAATTTTAGTTTCCAATTAATTAATGATAAGGGCAAATTTAACATTTTATGTCTTAGGAAAAGCCTCAAGGTGCTAAAAATGATTTTTTTAAACATTGAGATACTAATTCAAAATTATTAAAAACACATGGTACTAAAGCAGATTTCAATAATACATAGGTACCAAATGATTTTTAGAAGAATGAAATTTGTCTACCTAAGTCTTTGATTTAAAGCAACAACATCTACAATTTATTAACTTTAGATTAGTAAAATTCTTTTGTTAATATTTATGTATTTAGTTTTCTTGGGATAAATAACATTATAACGAATTCTTTTCATTAAAAGTATAACCGGTATAGGATGAGTTCTGCTATTGCCTAAATACTATTTAGCCATCTACCGAAAAGAGCCCCTTAAAAAGAACAATGCCCAACTTCGCGTAGAACATGGTAGACAGTAAATGGAAATGAATTTGGTCCAAGTAAAGATGTATGATTTAATTAAAAATCGTTTACGACTCCTGACCAGTCAATGTAATATGCGGTATTTGGTGTGTGGTGACATGAGTGAAAACCAATCCATTTTTTATTAAAATAGAGTTTGGTGCTTTCTATTCTATTAATGAGTCTTAGGACTTTCAAAATGACGAATGGGTTGCAAGAATGGATGATACTAATAATAACTCCATTTTTTATTTAGCTTTTTTTTTTCAATTTTACGTATATATTTTTCTTTTAATGTGATTTTGATTATATATAATATTTAGAAGCATGTACTAAATAGGGATGGAACTAGTACTAGGTAGGGATAGAAAATTCCGAAGGGAAAACAAAAGCAACAAAGTTTTTTCAAAGGATAATCAGTGTGCAAGGAAATTCAACCAAAAAAAAGAAATCAACCAAAATGACAAGACAATAGTCATGGTATGTTGTGTGTGTGTATATATAAATATATATATATATATATATATTTTTTGATAATTGTGTTGGATCTTTCATTAGCTGTCAATTTAGGATGCCTAGCTACAAAATTGTACCTTCTATTATTATTAGGCTGATTCGATTACATTTTTAACATTATGTACAAAACCCAATTAATCTTGTAGGTTTTTTTTTTTTTTTTTTTTGGGGGGGGGCTCAACCCTTAATGTGCTCAACCATTAATCTTGTAGTTTGACCGAACGACCATCTCATGGGGAAAAGTATAATTAAATTCGATTAGTAGCCAATAATGGGGTGGAACATATGCTTAAAGAAGGAGATTATGTCAGATTCAAAAGACGGGAAGAAGAGAATTCAATTCATAGATAATTTCAAAACTTTCAAAAAATAAATAAAATAAACAAAAGAAAGGGAAAGAAATAGAGAGGGTGAAGAATGGTCTAAATAAGAACAAAACAAACAAAAAAGAGTCTAGCGGTATCGAAGGTTAGATTTTGTTGCACAAAATGACAGTCAAATTGATGAAGACTATTTTTTACTTGCATAGACCCAAAATAAGTTATAAAAACAAAGAATAAAATATTGAAAATGATGGCTATATTTCAATCTGTCTCTTTCTGTTTGGGTTAGGATAATTGGGCAAGGAGGGGGGGAGGCCTAACGACACATTAAGATTAAACATGTGATTTAAAGTCTTTTTTTTTTTTTTTTTTTTTTTTTTGTTGGTTGGTGTGGTTGGTTTGTTTTGAATATTGATTTGGATTTTCTCAACACTTTACTTATTTCACTGTCATATTCCCCCTTTCTACTTGGAGTCAAATTTGTATATGCAGAAAGGAAAAAAACAAATCGTACGAGGATATGTTATTTTCGTTTAATTGTTATGATTTTGATTTTTGTTGAACTTTCATGGTTTAAGATTCTTTTTCGTCAAACATTTTCCACTCTTACATATACTCTCGATGACAAAGTGCGATTTAATAGATATGTCCACTGGGAGTCATTATTTTTAATCGTTTTAATCGCATGGTGTATGTAATTTCTTTCTAAAATACAATGTATGAGTGAGGCAGGGATGTTGATATTGTGAGGAAATGAGAATGCTATAATAAAAGATTAAAGCGAGGAGGAATTTGTGAAATTTTTTTATTCTCTTTTAAAAGTAAGTCTATTTTATTTAAAGTTACTGCTTTGTCTTTTGTTAAGTATTTAGGTGATTTAAATATGGGTAGTAGAACCTCAAAGAACTTTAATCGGTAGAGTTCTTATTTTTCACTGTTGAATTATTTTTTTAATGATTAGATTTATAGAGAGAATAATTATGTGCAGCACGTTATAAATTTTTAATTCGAACTAGTATAGATCTAATTGTTAAAAATTTAATTTAACAGTTCAAACTAAGTATTCCAAGGGTTCAAAAAATAAATAAAATAAACAAAAGAAAAGGAAAGAAAGAGGGGAAGAAGAATGGTCTAAATAAGAACAAAAAAAAAAAAAGTCTAGCGGTATCGAAGGTTAGATTTTGTTGCACAAAATGACAGTCAAACTGATGAAGACTCTTTTTGACTTGTATAGACCCAAAATAAGTTAAAAAAGCAAAGAATAAAAAATTGAAAATGATGGCTATATTTCAATCTGTCTCTTTCTGTTTGGGTTAGGATAATTGGGCAAGGAGGGGGAGGCCTAACCACACATTAAAGATTAAACATGTGTTTTTTTTATTATTATTATTACTTTTTGGTAGGTGTGGTTGGTTTGTTTTGAATTTTGACTTGGATTTTCTCAACACTTTACTTATTTCTACTTGGAGTCAAATTTGTACATGCAGAAGGGAAAAAAAAAAAAAAAAAAAATCCTATGAGGATATGTTATTTTCGTTTATTTATTTATTTTTAGAAGATTTTCGTTTAATTGTTATGATCATGATTTTTGTTGAACTTTCAAGGTCTAAGATTCTTTTTCGTCAAACATATTCCACCTTTACATGTACTCTCGATGACAAAGTGCGATTTACGCTTTGTTTTTGTTTTGTTTTTTGTTTTTTTTTTTAAGACTGCAAAAAATATTTCTAAATGAATCGCTTAATTTTGCTGATGTTTTTGTTGGAAAATATCAAGGGGCAATGAGCGTGTTAAGCTTAAATGAATGAGTAATGCAGTGGATCGTAAGAACAATGCAACTTAATAGTTCTTACATTGAAAGTTGTATCAAACTTAAAATTGCCAAAGTTAGTCATTTGGTTAAGTAAATAATTGAGTTTAAATTTGCTCACCGAAAAATAGAGATTATTTCTCTTTTAACTCCTACAACTTGAAATGATACAAAGTTTCCCCTCGATGTTATAATAAGTTGCAATTTTAATAGTTCTATAGTCATTATTTTCAATAGTTTTAATCGTGTGGTGTATGTAATTTCTTTCTAAAATACAATATATGAGTGCTGCAGCAATGTTGATATTGCGAGCAAATGAGAATGCTATAATAAAGGTCAGAGCGAGAAGAATTTGTGAAATTTTTTATTCTCTTTTAAAAATTTAAAAGTCTATTTTGTTTAAAGTTACTACTTTGCCTTTTATAAAAGTATTTAGGTGATTTAAATATGAGTAGCTTCTACGGTGAAACTTTAAAAAAACTTTCACCAGTGGAGCTCTTATTTTGGACTGTTAGATTATTTTTTTAACGATTAGATTTGTAGAAAGAGCAGTTCCATGCGACGTGTTGTAAATTTATAATACAGACATGTACAATTTATAAAGTTTGCAGAGAGATTCCACCGCATAAATTGTGTCTTAAATATGGTTAAAATTGTTAAAATGTTAACATCTCATTGAAGGAAGTACCAATTTATAATTTATTATAAGTTCAGTTGAGTGCGTCAAGCACATCTACTCGGAATTTTAATTTTCATACAAAATACTAATTATTATAAAAGTTCAGAGTTTTATCTTATGAAATAATTATATCGGTGCTCTCAATAAATAATTGATATTTATTACTATTTCTATGTATTATCTCTATATTTTTCGTAGTGTCTCTACTGAAAACTTTACAAAGTGTTTTCTTTTTCTCCGCCGTTATGGACGCCGTGTAATTTATTTGTAAGTTAGTCTTAAGAAATTTTATCTATTTTTTTGAATTAGATAGGGACTTAAGATCTGTTTAAAATGTATACTCAAATTATAATTCTTAATTCTGACGTTTAAAATTTAAAATTTTTTATAATAAAAAATATTATAATAAAATTAATTATTTAAATTTAAATATATGAAACAAACCGTCTTTAAATTTTAATGGATAGAAACCTTCACACAAAAGCCAGTTTTAGTCACTAACTCCGTTTTCTTTTGCCCCTTTTCTCACAAGATATGACTGCATTAGGGTATTCATTTCTTATCTTCACAAACCAGATTGCCGAAAGTAAAAAAAAAAAAAAAAAGAAGCCCTTTTGCAACTAAAAAAAAATGTTCTTTTTTGCGAAGTGAGTGTGTTTGATTTAAAAATTCGTGTTATGATTTAAATTATGGATTCGTTATAATATTTTTTTTCATAAAAAATATACATAAATTAAAAATAATTTTAAATTATAATTTTAAATTCAAAATGTTCTCGAAATGTAAATATTTCTTTTAAAAAAGTATAAACAAAAAAAAAATTCCATTCTCTAAAAAGCTTGGTTTGGGACTGAGTGCTGACTGACTAAAGCCAATGGAACTACATATCTGCACCGTCCCAGTAAAGGGGATTTGCATTCCAGCAAAAAAGGAAGAAACTTTTTTCTTTTCTTTTCCTTTTGTTTTGTTTTTTTTTTGTTTTGTTTTGTTTTGTTTAGAATTAGAATAGAACCAAACAAAAAAGGAAGATTGATCTGTTCACATATATAGTTATATCATACGTGATATGTACAGCAGCATTGGGGGCCTAAAAAGAAAACAATTTAAGATTCTGGGGAAGCAGAATGTGGACCCAAATCTTTTCTTTTCATTGAAAAAAAAAAAAAGAAAAGAGAGAAAGATAGCAAGAAAAAAAAATATATATGAATTTATCGTTTTTGATTGGTGGTGGACTGATAAGATTTGTGCCCATACCGTAGCCATTAATCCATAGGCCTAAGCTCAGCTGCAGCTTGCAGAGAGTAATTAGAGAGGATGACAAGTGACAATGCGTGGGAACAGTGTTTTCTTGGCAGACAATTTTATCCATATTGGATAGCAACGATTGAGACTAGACAAAGACAATATAATAATAAATAATAATAATCAAATTGTAGAGAGAGAGAGAAGTGGCCAATTAGAGGGCTTTGAACTTGAAGCTCTATAGTCAAATGGACAGAACAAGAATGCAATCGTCTTGAAGAATCTGGCTGTTTTCTAAAGGAATCTATCTCTTCTTCTGGTCAGGATAAAATGATACTTGGTTCCTTATTTTCTAACTTTCTTCTTCATTTGAAGATTCTCTTTAGGTAAAAGAAACTTCTGTGAAGAAGGAAAATTTGTCTAGTGAACAAATAAAAATCTCGTTCATTTTACTGATTTGAGTTTTTAGGTTTAGATTTTTACAGTAAAAAACTCTCATAAAATATCACATCTAACTTTTTCTTCTACAGTAAAAAGTTCTCATAAAATGTCACATCTCAATTCGAATTAAAGACTCGAATCTGCGAAGTAAACGGGTCTAAAATATTGTGTTTTGGCCCCAAATGGAATTTTCATACAATCTACAACAGAATATGCAACTCCTTACCTCTTTGGTTTAAGGATTTGAACTCACAACTCTGATTTTACTATCTCACAAAAAAATTTGAATAAAAAAGTTTCGACAATAAATTATCTCATAAAATTTAAATTAAAAATTAAAAATTATTGACTTAAATGGATAAATTAAACGGGTCATAAATACTTTTAGTAAATATTTTAGGGGTAGACTCTTTGCCCCTTTTTATTAACCAAACTGAAGTGGTTGTCCTATTTAGATTCAAAGGAAAAGTTGGTAAAATTCAAGAAGAATGACAACAGATTGTTATACTTACTCGAGAGCGTGAAAGCTTAAGAAGAGGGTACCAACTAAATATTGCTTTTTCTTTTAATAAATAAAAAAATATGTCTAGATTTCCCGCAGTTAATAAAACCACTTTAAACTTCTTCTTGTGATGTTATTTATGCATAATCGAAATAAACATGAATAGTAGTTGCTATAATTAAGAGTGAGTAAGATTTATAATAAAGAATTAGAGACACAAATCAAAATAAAATTATTATTTATTTATGTTACAAGATTCAAAATGGGAATCAAACTTGATTATTGCGTTTACTTAAATCTAGAATCTACTATTATAAAATTACTTAAATCATCTTTGAGTAAATTTTGTGGTTTCAATCTCTAAAAGTAAATTGTACATTTATTATAGTAATGTTAACCATAAATAAAATAATTATTATAATACGAAGATAATAAAATAATAAATATAAGAGGTATAATTATCTTTAGAAACTTAAAAATAGGTGATAAAAAATAAAAACATATTATTAATTTTATTAAAGATACATTATACACTTATTATAACAAAGTTAATAATAATAGGTAAACAAAACGATAAATATAGGCAGTAATTTTTTTTTTATTTTCTTTTAACTCAATTTTTGAAACATTTTATGTAATTACTTCTAAATTTTAACTCAATATTTTATAAGTAAGTTAGTGGTAACAGTAATATTACTGTTAGGAGTCTCAATTTGGGGCGTGAATGAGACTACTAATTTTATTTTTCAATCTTCAATCTTCAATTACCAATTTTATTTTTCAATTTTAAATTTGAGTGGGGTTTACTTATCCCAAGATAATTCTGAAATACAATAAGGTAAGTAAATACATGATTGATTTTAATTTCCTTTACTATAACTTCTCTTTGCTTGTAAAATTAAATTGATTTCGGATTCTTAAATTGATGGCGAGAAACTTTACGACTCAATTAGCCAACACTTTTATTACACATATTTAGACAGTGTAGAGCTTTCTCCTTTTCAATTTGAATATAATTTTTTTTTTTTTTGACGAAGATGGTTTGGTTTGGTTTGGATGTTTAATCCAAATTATAACTATAAATTAGTAGGGTTGGATACAATATTTGAAAAACTAAATACAATTAGACCCGTTTAGTTCGTTTATTTGAGTTTTTAATTCGAGTTAAGATATGACTTTATGTGAGAGTTTTTTACTGTAGTAAAAAAGTTAGATGTAACTGTTTATAAGAGTTTTTTATTATACAAAAACCCAAATTTTAAACTCGAATCGGTGAAATGAACGAGGTCTTTATATTAAATTTAGGGCCCGTTTAGTTCGTTGATACGAGTTTTTAATTCGAGTTGATATATGACTTTATGTGAAAGCTTTTTACTGTAGTAAAAAAGTTAGATGTGACTTTCTGTAACAAAACTCGAATCGGTAAAATGAAAATTACCACAAAATCCAATGGATGCATCCTCCAAAAAAAAAAATCCAGTCGATGCAGAGTTGCAAACTATGCTCACGGACGGTTAGACTTGGACCGACGGCAAGGAATGGTGCAGTGTATTGTAATCCCTTAAAAAATAAAAATAAAAATAAAAATTTGCGTAGGCAAAACAACTACTCAAACTCAAAATCACGGACTAAGCATGCCTAATCCAAAGTTTCTCACCCAATTTCAGTTTTTCTTGGTTATTTTCACGAGAGTTTATCTGGTAATCCACTCTATTAGTAACTTTAATTTTTAACTGTTGAATTTGATTAAAATTATATTAAATTTAAAATATATATAAAATAAATAAATTTTAATTTAGATCTAACGGTTAATATAAAAAATTAATAATAATCTACTTTTATAAGGATTATTTCTGCACACTCTTTAAAATATGTACTTATATATATAATTTATATCTATAATCTATAATCTATGACATAGATAAAAAAGCCAAACTCTATTTTTATCTTTCTTTCTCCATTTGCCACTTGTTAACTCTTACCATTTCATGTATTTTTTATTTACTTTTTTAATTTTTTTATCTATTTTTTTTGTTTATTTGTTTTGAAAACTTTTCTACAGTTTATTTATCACAATGTGTTTTTTATAATATTTTTCTCACTTTACTGTTATAAATATATATTTTTTTAAATGTGTACTTACTCAATTTATTTTTTATTTTTAATAAAATTACCTTTACATTGTAATCCCTTATTTTCTGCAGTTTTGTTCAACTGGTATAAATTATTGTTTTAGTCAATAGATTAGCTTTCTAACGGTCTCATATGTAGTAAAAATAATTTTGTATTACTCGTTGTAAATTTTTAATCTAATCTATAAAGTATAATCTACATATAATCTATGGTAAAGTCTCTAATCCGGTACCGAATTATAGCAACACATATATATATTTTCTTAAAATATGTATAAAAGTATTTAAATAAATTATAAGTATTTCTTTACATTATACATGTTTTAAGAAAAAATAAACATATTTTTAAAAAAAAATATACACATTTTAAACAAAAAATATATGTACTGCTTTAATACAGTGCCGAATTCGAGACAATTTCTATAATCTATAATTAATATATTATAATTTATTATTTATTTCCTATTACCTATTAAAAGAGACAAGTGCTCTTTTTCCCAAGAATGCTACGTGGTAGCCCTTATCTCTCTTTTTTTTTTTTCCCCCTCTTTTCACTTTTTTTACCTTTTTTTAAATTATTTAAATGTTTTTTTATCTTTTTTAATTTTGTGAGTGTTTTCTTGCAGTTTAACTTTTCGTGTCTTAGTGTGGGATTAAATACTAAAATTTTTATTAATTAGATGGTTAAAATGTATATTTCAAAAATGTTTAGCCCTTTAAAAACGAATATCGAGAGTGAAGTGAGAAAAACACATATTTTCATGAACGATGGTAGAAGAAAAATGTACTTACCATCGAGATTGAATTCTCGAGTCTCATAAATGGTGGGCCCACATTGGATTATAAAATGAACTGATTTAGTTTTTGTTTTTAGTCATCACGTGTGAATCGTACTGTAGCGAATCATGAGATTAAAATTATTTTTTATTTATGTGTATTTTTTATGAAAAAAAATACTGTAACGAATCATAAATTATAATTTAAATCACGGTATAAATTTCCTTACCAAACGTCAATATCTATTTTGTATATATATATATTTTGTTATATTGATATAATTTTGATTAAATTTAACAATTAGATTTGTACATAATCAATTAAAAATCTTTGCCGATGAAAGATTTATTTTATTTTATTTTTTTATAATCAATTGGCAATGAGAAATTATTAAAGAGCCATTAAAAGGCTAGGATACAAGATAAATTTAAAGTCATAAAAACATATGTTACTCACACGATCAGATAATATAAACGCATTTTTAACCTAATAACAGAGAAAACTCTTCTAATAAGTGACATGATAATATGATTCAGGGATATAAAAAAGACTCAAGATGAGTCACATCATAATCTGAAAATGAACCGAAGCCACAAGACACAAACTAAGAGTAGTAAAGAAATTACTATCTAATTGAGACAAAACGTCAATAGATAAAGAAACCAACATCGCTATTATAACAATAACCTAAATAAATAAATAAAAACATAAAAGCTATAAAAACTTTAAAAAATCTCAAAAGATCAACCCAACAAGATTAAGGGTCTGTTTGTTTCCGTTTTTGTTTCCATTTTTCACGATTTTTTAGAATGAAAAATGAAAACGCCTACATAAAACGCGTTTGGTGTAAAATTTTCTAAAAATTAAAAACAAAAACGTTTGTCCTTTTCTGAAAATCTGAAAACGATTTATTCTTATTTTCATTTTCTCCTTTGTTTTCCTTTTCTCTCTTCAGCCCAGATCAGAGACCCGTTTTCATTTTTTTCTGCTCTTGACCAGTGTGAACCTGCGCCATTTGCTTCTCCATTTTCCTCTCGCCTGACCTGCACCATTTGCTTCTCGGCCGAGCTCCTCCACTGTCTGTGCCCCCCTGCCCGCCACTCTTCTCCAACTGCCGCCACTCTTCTTCTGACTGCCCCCAACATTTCTTAACTAACATATATAATGTTATATTAATATATTTATTTAATATATTTATTTAATATATTTAATATTATTATTTAATATATTTTTATATATTTTTAAAAATTAAACTACCAAATACAATTTTAATTTTTTTAAAAAAATTAAAAAAATTCTTAAAATAAAATTATTAAACGTATTTTTAATATTTTTATTTTTATTTTTATATAAAAAAATAAAATTATTTTAGAACGAATTCCCAATTTAAAAATATGGATTTCACGTGCTGTTGTCGACAGGCGGTGACTACGACACGCTAGTCCACCTTCCTCGCCTTCCTTTTCCGACTAGTTCCATGTGTTTTAACGAAATTTCGTAACGAACACGTCCTTATAAATCTTCAGTAAAAAACGACGGTGATTGGAATCTTAAAAGGCTCTCTTTCAGTGACTACCCATATTTCTGTCAGAGTGAACTCAACGGTGATGATCTCTGCAGTTTTTTCAAAAAAAAAAAAAAGAGGAAAGCATCCTGCCTAAAATGTCAGACCGTCTCTAATGTTCTTGCGGAGTCTCTCTCCCTTTTTTTTTTCTCTCTCTAAAAAACTATTGTTACTTAAATTCCGTTGAAAGACCTTTTGCATTTGTCAGATGACTTTTTTTGTTTGTTTTTTTTATTGCCCCTCTTTGGAAGGATCGTCGTGTGATGAATTGGCTGGTGGGTGGGTGCTACTGTTGAAGTTGAACCTTGATGTTCGCGCCACCAGAACAAAAGAAGCCCCGCGCGTGCGACGTGTCGTTTCCCCTCACCCTCCTTCTCTGCACTAAATCCCGTGCTTATCTCATTTTAAACTTTGCTTTTCCTCCACGTGTTGCCTCGGGACACACGCGTGAATGTGCATTTTAACTTTATTTATCAATTTTTAATTGATTTAAGTACATTATTAACCTGTTCAGTTCGTTAATTTAAATTGAGATATGACTTTATATAAGAGTTTTTTATTATAATAAAAAAATTAAATGTGATTATTTCTAAGAGCTTTTTATCGTAATAAAACTTAAATTCTAAACTCGAATCAAAAAAATAAACGGGGCCAAATAAATTCAAATTTTCAATTTAAATTGAGTTGTAATATTTTTAAAATTTTTTAATTATAATTAAAAAAATTAAATGTGACATTTTTAAAAATTTTTAACTGTAAAATTTTAAACGAAAATACTAGAAAATAGACAAATATGAAAAGCTTAAAAAAGTATATAAACCAATTTTTATTTATATAAATTAATAGGCCATAACTTGTTAAGTTATGATTTATAATCAGATAAGTTATAGACAAATTTGTCAAGTTATGGTTCATAGCCAGATAAGTTATGGATAAAAACTGTGAATAACTTGTTAAGTTATGATTCATAACTAGACACGTTATGGACGAAAATAATAATTTAACTTATTTATTAACTTATGTAAACTATTAACCTATTAATTTTAATTCAACTCAAGTCTTGATCTATTTCTCTCTTTCTCTTAATTTTAAAATTAAAAATTTAAATATGTAAAATAAATGAGATCTTAATTCTTAACTTATTTTAGGACCTACCCTACAAAAGGAGACATTGTGGGCTGTGTGAGGTTCCATTTGGTCCGTGAGTATGAATGTACGGGTCCGTTTTAAATCAACCATCAATAGTCAATAACGCAAACCCTTCTTATTGCCTTTGACACACTTTTTCTAGTACTTTGCCTTCTTGTTTTCACCCTTTTTGAGCTGGACCCAACGCACTAATGGCCATATATAATACAAGAGGAAAAATAATATTCGTCACCGTTATAATAAAACCTCATCACTGATAAAATAGTAAAGTCTTGTTCACATTATAGATTTAGAATTTTAATTTAAGTTAAAATGTGATATTTTTTAAAAAATTTTAATTATAATAAAAAAAATTAGATGTGTTATTTTCTCAAAACTTTTAACTATAAAAACTTAAAATTGAAAACTTAAATTAGTAAAATAAATGAGACTTAAGTCTCTTAAATTAAATCTTACCTATTTATTTAATGGCTTATACTTTATATGAATAGTAGAATTTTAATTTATGAATAAAAATGCTCATACAAGAGTGGTACTCTACTCTTCCCTGTTCAACTTATCCCAATTTGTTTCATTTTGTTTTTGTTTTTGTTTTTTGTTTTTGCTTTTTTTTTTGTTTGAAAGATCTTTTTATAACAAGAACATGGCTTTATATCAATTGTGCACGTTTTTTGACATTTTTATTTGGTTTAAAATCGCATTAAAATTAGAAAAGTATGCAGGAAAAAATATAACAGTTTTTATATATATTTAATAGTTAAAACAGAGCTGCATTGATAATATAATTTTCTTTTTAAGATCTGATTGTTGGAATTTCTTGTTTGAAAGCTATACGAATGGAAAAATGACATATTGAGATAATTCTGGAAAGACACATTTTGCGTGGAAAATAAGTGTTGGCGTCAGGAAGTATGTTTAGTCGGGAGTTGGGACATAATGTTTAACATGAAAATACAGAAGAGATAATGCAAAGTTTATAATAGTTCATTTGAATACTTATCAATTTTAAGTGGGGCAAAATTACATTCTTTTTTACTAAGTGGTGACACATTCGTGATTCTATAAGTTCAGCGTGACACAAATACAATCTACTAAAAATTCGTGTACGTTGAAAAAATTAAAAATCTCAATAAGGGCATGTGTTCCGGTTAAGTTGAAAGTGACTCTGAGGACGTTTGGTTCATAGATTCAGAACTATTCTCGTTTTACGTGTATTTTTTGTGAGAAAAAATACTGTAGAGAACTATAAATCATGATTCAGAATCATGGACGAATACAGGAAACAAACGTCCCCTTCATCACTGTCAAAAACTTGATTCTCTATCTTTGCTTCTTTGCATAATTCTGTCAACACGAGTTTATCAAATATGGATTTTGGTCGGATCCACACCTCTTAAAACTTATGTTCCATGTTTTACTCTTGATTAGCATGCATGTATCCATTAGTGTAAGTTTGCCCTTAACATAAACTCTATAGTATTTACCACTTTTAGTCCATATATGGATCATGGTAGCATTTATAACCGCTCTGATTAACAACTAAAAATTGATACTGCAGAAAAAATGAAGCTTTTTTAATATTAATTGTCGATAATTTTCTATTTTTAAGCTGTTAAATTTATATAAAAAAAATTGTAAATTTTGTATGCCTTTTTAATTTGATGTGATTTTAATATGATTTAATAATAAAAAATTAGTATAACCTGTAAATCAGGCCTACTAAAAAAACTTAAAAAAAAAAAAAAGAAACTACTTCATACAGAAACTCAGAAGAATGTGGTGTGGTGTTGGTAATTGTGAACTAGCTTTAATAGTAACATGGGAATAGTGGTGGAAGGAATCACCATACATATGGCGGTTTTTGACCCTACAGTTACATTGAAAGGGAAAAACTTTTAAACTGCTATATACTCTGCGATATAAACCAAGTGAAGATTTCTATTTTACAAAAAAAAAAAAAAAAAAAAAAAAAAAAATTTTTTTTTTTAAAAAAAAAAAAAAAAAAAAAAAAAAAAGATTGTTAGAGGAAGTTAATGAGTAACGGCTCATAAATCCTGATATGGCATTTTATTTAATATTAATATCATATTGGCAGTCATTTTATAGGAGTTATGGGAGTTACACCTCGGTCACATAAATGAATGAGGTTGGCATTGCCTCTAAAAGCAAATTGGCTAATTTTGTTGTTATCTAGCTATTTGCTGGCAACAGTCCAAAAAAAGTGCAAATGTATGGAGAAAGTTGAAAGAGCTATGGTATAAGAAGAAGAGAATATCTTGAGATTGTAAATTAAATAGTTTTCTAAAATTAGGGATATTAAATAATTAAATAAAAGCAAAAAAAGGGGTTGTTGAACTAAAGGAAAAAAAAAAAAAAAAAAAAAAAAAAAACCCATAGTAGAAATGGATATCAAACTATCTTTAGTATTCAAGTATGCATAAATGGCCATAGTCAAGAACAATGATGATTAAATAATTCCTAGAAATACCATTGTTCAAAGACAACTAGAGCTCCAATGGAGATTATGGAGCCCCATATTGATATTTTGCCATACTGCATATGATTTGAATGGGATGAAGAGGATCAAAACTCGAGAAGCTTCGTGACAGGATTTTGAAAAGACTTTGAGATAAAAGAAAAGGATAACAACAAAAGTGAGATCCATGGGTCTAATGCCCCGTTTATTTCGCTGATTCGAGTTTAGAATTTGAGTTTTGCTACAGTAAAAAGCTCTCAGAAACAGTCACATCTAACTTTTTTGCTACAGTAAAAAGCTCTCACACAACACCACATCTCAACTCGAATTAAAAACTCAAATTAACGAACCGAACGGAAATACATCCTCATTTGTGCAAAGAATAATGCCATACTAGCAAGGCTTTGAGGACCAAGAGTCAAGGATGAAGCTGGGTATTTTACCAATAATAGTGACTAAATAGAAAATACCACAACTCACAATATATATATATATTAGCCATCACATATATTGTGCATAATTTATGAATCTCATCACCAATAAGATTAATTTGAGCCAAAATAGCATAATGACCATACAATGTGCTAACAGTCAAGTTGAGAAAGTTTCTAGTTGACAAAATTCATGCTAAGAATCGAATTTTGAAAAATATTACTTCATGATGATAAAGACAATCGACATGTAACTTTCTTTTTTTTTTTTTTTTTTTTTTTTCTAACACTTTGACACAATATGGTCAATAAAGCACACAAAAAACTCGTTTTTAGAAAAATTATTTACTAGTAAGTGATTCCCACTAACTACCTTTAGTAAGCATATAAAACAAAAAAGGGTTAAAAATTGGGGCATTTTAACATAGCCGACGAATTGGGTTATACTTCACTCAAAAGAGAGGGAAAGAAAAGATCTAGCTAAAGACGAAAATAGGATGAATTTGGCAATCCAGATCAGAGAAGTGCTTTATTGTGGATTAGATTTTGAGATAGGAATAATAGTAAAGAACTTTCTACGTATTTATCAAAATGTTTAATAATATCTGCACTTATCTCCAAAGATTAATTACACAAGTGTGACTAAGCTCGTTGGTGTTTTGACAGCCAAAACCCCAAACTTTTAATTTTCACTCATAAATGAGCACGCGTTAAGATTTTTGCACTTTTCATTGATCGTTAAGTTTTGAATTTTGACATCAAATTGATGTTTATTATTAATTGGACTGCATTATCAACGATCATTAAATATAAGATCTCAATGTCAAAAGTAATAAGTTGTGGTCCATTTGGCAAATGATGGAAAATGTTCAAATTGCATGATTACTATTTACCTTATCCTTAAGTTTTACAATGATATTAAAAGTTTGTCCAACATCTTGTGTTAAGAACCTCCATCTAAATTAATAAATCGTGTTAAAAATCTTTATTCTTAAGGCGCGTTTTTAACACGATTCAGAAAATGTGTTTTAAGAACCTCCCCCGTATGGAGAGTTAGCAATCATGTTAAAATCCTTTCCTCTAAAGAGATTTTTTTCAAGATTTGTAAAATGCAAAAGAATAAATGCAATGGCTCATATTCTATAAACCCGTTCATTTGATCAATTTAAGTTTATAATTTGAGTTTTGTTACAGTAAAAAGTTTTCTACAACAGTCACATCTAATTTTTTTACTATAATGAAAAGTTATCACATAAAGTCACATCTCAATTCGAATTAAAAACTCGAATCAGCGAACTAAACGAGCTTATAATTATCCTTTTAAAATTTTAACTCAAAACCATGTACAGTAAATTTAAATGTCCGTTTAATTCTTTAATTTGACTTAAGATGTGATATTTTATTAGAGTTTTTTTTATTGTAATAAAGAAATTAAATATAACTATTTTTAAAATTTTTTTTATTATAATAAAATTTAAATTTTAAACTTAAATGACGTAATCAACCAACATAAACTCTATTTAGTAGTATCTCGCTATGATGAGGACCCACAAAAGCAAAAGAAAAACCCCTTCGCAAAAAGTAAACTTTCTTTCCCATATCAAGTCCTCTCCTTTTCACTCCCATTCCCCACTCATCCTCTTATAAAAACCAACCCAGTCCCCATCCAACCATAACCGGAGAAAGAAAGAAATAATAAATCACATAGGAGAAAAAATAGAAAGAAATGGTAGAGAGTTCTCACTCATCTTTCTCCAGCCTCCGGGCCTACCTTCGGGCCCTGGCCCAAACCCCAACCCGCCTCAAACGCCGGGCCGGCTCTGTTTCGACGTCCTTCGACGAAATGAGCCGGGCCAGAGCCCGTTCCGGCCCGAACATGCTCAAGACCCTCCGGTGGTACGACCTCGTCGGCTTCGGCATCGGCGGCATGGTCGGCGCAGGCGTCTTCGTCACCACCGGCCGCGCCAGCCGCCTATATGCCGGTCCCGCCGTCGTTGTCTCCTACGCCATTGCCGGCCTCTGCGCCGTCCTCTCTGCCTTCTGCTACACCGAGTTCGCAGTCGACATGCCCGTCGCCGGCGGCGCCTTCAGCTACCTCCGCGTCACCTTCGGTAACTGACTAACTAACTAATAACTCTTATCCTCTCCCCGCTAAAATCGAGATTTTTTGATCGTTTTTTGAATATTCTCAGGTGAATTCGCTGCGTTCCTGACCGGCGCGAACCTCGTGATGGACTACGTGATGTCGAACGCCGCCGTCGCCAGAGGCTTCACGGCGTACTTAGGCACCGCGATCGGCGTCTCCACCGCGAAATGGAGGATCACCGTCGCCGGACTCCCCAAGGGTTTCAACGAAATCGACGTCGTCGCAGTTCTCGTCGTCCTTCTCATCACTCTCATAATCTGCTACAGGTAAACCAAAAACAGAAACAAAGAAAACAGAAAAATCTCAAAACGGCGTCGTTTTCGCGATATCTACTGATCAATCACGATTTTTGTTTCAGCACGAGAGAGAGCTCGATGGTGAACATGGTGTTGACGGCGCTGCACATTCTGTTCATCGTGTTCTTGATAGTGGTCGGATTCTGGAAAGGCGAGTGGAGGAACTTCAGTGAGCCGGCGGACCCGGAGAAGCCGTCGGGATTCTTCCCGAACGGAGCATCCGGGGTTTTCAACGGAGCCGCCATGGTTTACCTCAGCTACATTGGATACGACGCCGTTTCGACCATGGCCGAGGAGGTCCGTAATCCGGTCAAGGACATCCCTATCGGAGTATCGGGCTCCGTCGCCATCGTCACCGTTCTGTACTGCCTCATGGCTGCTTCCATGTCCAAGCTTCTCCCTTACGACATGGTAATATTATAATAATAATAACATGATATGAAATAAATACCACAAAAAAAAAAAGAAAAGAAAAAAAAACTTATTTTTTTAATTTTGTTTTAAAAGATAATTTTGAGGGAGTGAAATGACGAAATTGCCTATGATCTGGTGTTGCTGTTGGTGGTTGGGCGTGGCGCGCGCGCACGCAGATCGATGAGGAGGCGCCGTTTTCGGCGGCGTTCAGGGGGAAATCGGACGGCTGGAGATGCGTGTCGAACGTGATCGGGGTGGGGGCCAGCTTCGGGATCCTGACGTCGCTGTTGGTAGCGATGCTGGGCCAGGCTCGCTACATGTGCGTAATCGGACGGTCCAGAGTGGTCCCTGCTTGGTTCGCCCGGGTCCACCCCATGACATCAACGCCTGTCAACGCCTCCGCTTTTCTCGGTACGTTACCCCGCCCCCACTTAATTTTCCCATTAACTTCGTATATTTATACAAACAATAGAGTAGTTGTATAGCCTTACACGATAATCCCATGAGTTGTTTATTTTATGACTCTTAATTATTATCTTTGCTACATTAGGCATTTCATACATTGGATTGAAAATATGAATTATTTCTTGGAAGGAGATGATGAATTGTTGGTTTTTGTTTTAATGGGTTTCTTCCCCATGCATTGATCAATTAATACTAATAGTAACAATAATATTTTCTGTTTTTATTAGGCTTATTCTACGGTAAAATCCCTTAAATACTTTCACCGATAGAAGTACTTTTTTTTTTACCGTTGGATTAACGTGAATATTAAGAATAATATTACTAGTATTGTTGTTATTATTATTATTATATTTGTGAAAAGGTGTACAGTGCTGCCGAATTGTCGCCGTCTTTACTCGTTGGGCGTTATGTACTTGTGTCTGGTGTTGTTTTGAAATTAGGCTGTTGGCGACTGGGGGACCCACTAGAAACGATTTGGCTTTTGTTGTTGGGTGGGGTAAAGGACTAAAGGTTAGTTTGTGGTCTCTCCTATCTTCTCTGGTTTTATTTGGTCGAGAGAGGTGAAATTCAATGAGGGTGTTCCCACGAGACCTTATCATGGGGTAGGGAGAGTGAGTAGGGTATTGTTGAACAATGTTAGGACGCGGACTAAAAACCCACGTGTCCAATTTTCGGTGTTAAAAATAGTAGCTAACTAATCATATTATATGCTATATCATTTAAAAAATTTGAAATGTTCTTTAATTGATTTTTTAAATGTGATTGGTTAGATACTATTTAGGTCACCGAAAATTAATGATATTGGTATAGGCACACTAATAAAAAAGGCGATTTTTATAAGATTGGGGCTCAGTTTTTATTAGTTGTTGAACAATGTTAGGACGCGGACTAAAAACCCACATGTCCAATTTTGATGTTAAAAATAGTAGCTAACTAATCATATTATATGCTATGTCATTTAAAAGTTTTGAAATGTTCTTTAATTGATTTTATCATTCTTATTCACTAAATCAGGATTTCAAAATGTGACTGACCGAAAATTAATGATATTAGTGTAAGCACACTAATAAAAGACGATTCTTATAGATTGAGGCCCAATTTCTGTTAGTTGAGGTGCTGACCCCTGAGCATTTTGCCCCTCGCTCTACCCTAACTAGGATAATGATTTGGGTGTTTGTTGCCATTTTGCGTACGTAACCACTAAAATAGGTAGAAAAATGTGCAAAAGTGAGAACTCACATGTTTCGCTTTGGGGTTATTCGTCTTGTGGCTGCATTTAGAATGGAGTCGTGGCTTTAAGAGAATTTATTAGCATGTTTTTGCTTTGATGTATCTTGGATTGGCATTACTTTTCTCGATTTTTCGCTTATTTGGGGTATTGGGTTCATTGTACTTCCTTATTTTAGTACCTCCCACTAAAAAAGAGTCCGGTTTTCTTATTGAAAGGCAAGTTTTGATCCAAAGATATGAACTTATGGTGGATATCCCTTATCTATTATCTTCCCACGATTTTCAGCAATTGATGGATTATTAATCAAACGTAGCCCATCAACAATTATCTATATTAATGTTTGTGTACAATGGGGAAATAAAAATAGGCCTTCATACTAATCTAAGATAGGATTAGCAAGAAAAAAAGAAATGTACCCTTTTTGCCATTTGTCTCATTCAGTCACTTGGCACTAAAATATATGCTGAATATTGTTTTGATTACAATAGATGCTTCAAATGCACATGACGGTGTCAAATATATTTAGTGTCACCTTTTAGCATGTGATATCCTTATGCAATGGTACTAATCAGTATTGTCCAATTAAAATTTTTGAAAGAGATTTTTTTTTCTCCCTTTTTGGTTCCATACTGCTAAATTTATTCTCCAAAAGGGTTAAGTGGGAAAGTTTATACATTATAATGGATCAAAGAGTGGTTGCATCATAGCCTTTTTTTTCCTCGGAAGTTCGTGATATGCAGATTTTATAAATATCTGTTGCTTTTCATAAGGTTTTTTTTTTTTTTTTTTAATCTTCTTAAAACAGCAATAACTATCATTATTTTTGAGCAAGTGGCCCAAATTGTTCCAACCATCTTCCCTTTGGTTTGAAGCATTACTGAAACTGACCCTCTAGCTCACAATATCATCTGTCAAACTCCAAATAAATGGCAAGGCCACTACGTGGATAATTGGATTGTATTTGGTAAATAGTCAGTCCACTCAATTGATATATATATAGTGTGGAGTTATTTCATTCCTTTTGAATGAAATTTATATGCTTTTGTATTGTGGGGTGCTCTTGACTTCCCACCATCCCTTGTTTTTATGCTGAAAAATATTTGCACGCCTAGAAAAAAGAAAAAGAAACAAAAGGAGAAAAAAAGGAAAGAAAAAGTCTCTGTCTTTTGCACTTGAACTATATATCTCATGATTTCTCATATTATGTATATGTCACATACTTTTTTCAGGTATCTTTACGGCTTTGATTGCCCTTTTCACCGATCTAAACGTCCTTCTCAACCTTGTCTCTATTGGCACCCTCTTTGTGTTTTACATGGTGGCAAATGCCGTGATTTATAGGCGTTATATTGTTGTGGGGACTACAAATCCATGGCCTACTTTGTCCTTCCTTTGCTCATTTACCTTCACCTCCATCATGTTCACACTCATATGGCAATTCGCCCCGCCGGGAAAACCTAAAGCAGTCATGCTCGGAGCAAGCGCCTTGATTGCGGTCGCCATGCTGCAGATCTTCAACTGCATGGTTCCTCAAGCAAGAAAGCCCGAGTTCTGGGGTGTCCCTTTGATGCCATGGATACCATCCATATCCATTTTCTTGAACATTTTCTTGTTGGGTTCTCTGGATGGTCCCTCCTATGTTAGATTCGGATTCTTTTCCGCTCTGGCAGTGCTTGTGTATGTGTTCTACAGTGTTCATGCTAGCTTTGATGCAGAAGGAGAGGGCTCTCTCAGTTTGAAGAATGGGGAAATCCACATGGAACCAACACAAGAATGCAAGGACAATAGTGTGAAAGTGTAGAAGTTGACTCTTGTTAATTTATTTTATTGGCCTAGCTTTTTTGTAGGTTTTGATGGGTATTTAGCTAAAAGGGGAAAAGGGAAATGAGATAGAATTAGAGGGATAGAATACTCTGCTTTTTTGCAGGAGTGGCAAATTGTATAGTTGCTTTACTTTTACTTCTTGGAAGGTAGGCCTTAGGTTGTGATACCTTTTTTGTACATTAGGTCATGTGTTGACCTATCTTAGTTATCAAAGCAGTAAAAGAAATGCACAACAAGAGCCATTGACCTCTCTTTTGTTTTGTTTTTTTCCCTTTATTTACAAACTGCACATTTAAGTTTAGAATAGTTGGAGAAATCATTTTGCCTATAGAACTCTTTCTATTATTCTCTGTGTTTACTGTTTGACGCGTTTACTTTATTAATATAATATATTATTATTTAAATAAAAAATGAGATAGTGAATTTTACGTGTTAAAACAGTAAATGTTGAGAGACAGAGTGATAAAAATAGTGATGTTAGTATTTTTTTACATTCTTCTGCGTACACTTTAATTATCTATGGTTATGCGATAAAAGGAGATTCATTTATCAAACAAAGAGATAAAAAAATGCATCCAAGAACTAAATTTTCGATGTAGTGGTATGAGTAGGGCATAAGTAAAATTTATGACCACCTTTGGAGTAGAATTACATTGGATTCTTTCTATTCTATTAGTGGGAGTGTGGGACTAAGGATTTTCAAAGTAATAAAAGAGATATGAGGTGAAATGAGATCTTTTATTATTATTATTATTATTATTATTTCTTGCTATTCTATTAGTGGAACTTGGGATTTTCAAAGTAATGAAAGAGATATGAGACGAAATGACATCTTTTTTTTATTGAGAAAAAATTAAAGTATCAACTACGTTTTCTATATCAATTTGTGCATTGCATACTAATTTTTGCAGAAAGTAAATTGTAGATCAACATTGGATGTAGATGCTAAATTACTATTAGAAAGAATTTGCAATCACGTTAGGAAACTTTCTTATGTAGATCTAAAATTACTACTAGATCAAATCCGCAATTATGTTGTACTATTTTATGGAGATGTAAAATTTTAGTACAAATCTACTTCGAGCACAATTTAGTACAAATTATTTTTTAGATCGTTAACATATATTTGCTTTTTTTATGTGAATTAAAAATGTCTTAAAAAAATAAACTATTAAAAAGTCTTAATTTTTAATTGTCAAATCTCCGTAAAACTATTTATTATGCATATTTTTTCCAGAAATCAATCTAAAGAAAAAGAAAAAAAGCTGAGATGGACAATAGCGCGAGAACTAGAGTTTGGTTCTTGAGATTCACCATAGTGAGTGGGACAAGACATGTAAAAGTGAAAATAATAATAATAATAATAATAATAATAATAATAAATAACTAATGTTATGGTTTGATTGGGAAGATCATTTTCAGCCTATAACTTTCGGTAAAAGAGTTTTGTTTTTTTAGCTTTCGGTAAAAAGCTAGGCTACATAAGAAAAAGATTAACGAAAGTGAATAATAAAATCATATGGGACAAATTCCGGTATCAAGATCTTAGTAGCTGTTTTTGTAGAAGATTTGTATTTTGTGGCCAACAATGTGTCCACTCTGGTCACCATGATAATGTCTACATTTATACGCTTTTATCGTAAAGTGGAAAAACAAGTACATAACTTGTTAGCTTTATCAAGTTTTATTGTTGCCGACAATTTATCTGGTTGTGATTGAACACTTAGTTCTCGTTTATTTTGTGGATTCAAATTTTCAATTTAAATTGAGATATAATATTTTTTGAGAGTTTTTAACTGTAGCATAAAAAGTTAAATGTGACATTTTCTGTGAGTTTTTAATTGTAAAAATCTAAAATTAAAAACTCAAATCGATAAAATGAACGAAACTTTAATAACTTGATTTCTTTAATTTGCTCGAGAAAAAAAATTATAAGAGTGCCAATTAATAAAGTAAATAAAATTATATTATATTCTCATTTGAGAAACCTTCTAGAGCTCTTTATTCTATAGTTAAATCGAACTGAGAATTTGTAATTTTAGAATCTTCTTATCAAATGATTTGTTCACATTGATCGAATATAGATGGGTAAATTTTTTTTTTTTTTTTCAGAACTTCACTTTAGAGTTTTTAACTTCGTATGACTCAATAGTCAATTTTTTTTTTTCTAAAACACAACTCTAAAATGTCAGATCGAATTAAAATCACGTGATAAAATATAATAATAAATCAATGAAACTTTACGAAATAAAGATATAGGGACACCTAATAAATTTATAAAGATATAGGGCTATTTTAAGTAAAAACCAAAAATAAAATTATAAAGATAGGGACACCTTTTTTCACAAGATAAATAAAGGGACAAAATATAATGGGCCACAGTCATTTTTGTTTGTCCCATCTTTGCTTCTCTTATCTGAATTGATGAATTATCTTTCGTCAATTCCCTTGATGATTACTATTATTATGCTATTATTTCGTTTGGCATTAAAACAGGTTTTTCTTGTCCTCTTTACTTCCAAACTATTCGATGATGTGACAATATAAGCATTTTTGTACTCCAAAAATTTTTTAAACAATTTTCCTTCACAATCGTATCTCTTATCTTTTTTTAATAAGAAAAGCTAAAAGGGTGCCCACAGATATCTTATGTCCCCAATTTTCCCAAATCCCAATTTTTTTAATACTATGTGAGATCTATAATTTTCTAATTATTAATGTTTTATTTCAATTAAATGAAAGACTCTTTTTTTAACACTAATGAAATACTCTTTTAATTAAAAGAAAATGAAAAAAATACAATGTTATATTAAACATTTTTTTAGAATGACATAAATAACAAAGCTCAATATAACCATGCTAAATCATGTACTTTTTTTTATTTATTTTTGCTAGAACATTGTTATTTTAATTTCCACACTGAGTTTGAGCTATGTAGGAGCCTAAAATCTGAACTTTAAAACTCCAACCTCTATTTTTAACTTTAAATTACAAGCTTGAATTCTTAAAAAAAAAAAAAAAAACTTGAAGGAATTTACGGAATACAAGAGAAAGGGAAACGAATCCTTTTAAAAGAAAAGAAAAGAAAAAAAAAAGAATATATTTGGTATCATTTTCGTGGAAATGGCAAACCAATATTTTGAGCCAAGAAAATTGCATATGGAGAGCCGGTTATAAGTTATGCGCCAATAATTGGTCAAAAATGATATATTCTCCATAGGCATCTTGAAAAAATGGACTTTTTTGATGCCATTAACAAGTGGATCAATTTTCAGTTTCCAGTTCTTTGATTCTAACCCTCATGAATTGATATAGCAAATATGATGCCTTTATTTATTTTTATTTTTATTTTTATTTTTCTAATTCACCCCACGTATGATGGGAAATAACCAGCACTCAGTTTGGTGAGTTCAAGATATATTGTTTGATTCTATTGGCCCACCACTTTAGCGCCTCCATTTTCAATTTGGATAAACAAATAACTTGATCTATATCCATTGTTAATGTTGAGAACTAGCTTAGGAGAAATTCAACATTATCATTATACTCACTCCTCAATAATCAAAGGCTTATTCATATTTAATCCTTATATATATATATATATATATATATGAATTTTCTCCAGTTCAGTACCTGGAGCGGCACTTATTCATTTCTCTATAAAATATGTATATTTCTTTTTTAAAATGTATATATTTCATCTTAAAACATGTACATTTCTTTTTATGGTAAAATATATAATATTTACATATTTTAAGAGAAAATATATACATTTTAAAAAAAAAATATACATATTTAAGAAAAAAGAGACTTTGCCTATTATATAATATATATTGGTCCCCTCTTCAACTTGGTTATGACATAAGTCGAATATTGACAGAGCTTTTAGATGGATGGATATTCCTTGGGTCATGGTACTAGCTATGGAAGCTATGATTTTTTCATCGTTACATTTTTTTTAATGTAAAATTTACATGCTATTTTGACGACTTTTATATTGATACTCTGAGTATACATGATAAAAATAAAAATAAAAAACTTCATCCATATCGCTTTACTTTTTTTTTTATCATTGAATTTGAAGACCATAGGATTCATGTGGATATCACAATCCAATAGTTGTAAAGATACTAGGATTTACGTTCATAGTGAGTAGAATTTGAAGTAAAAGTTAGAGTTCGTTTGGTACAATGATTCAAATAAAGGTGATTCTAATTATAATTCTGGAACCAGAATCATGATTTATGATTTTAGGTTCAAATCATGATTCTGAAACTATGATTCAGAATCAGGAGTTTAAATTACCTTAAATCAAGAGGGGTGTGGTTTTAGAATCATGATTTGAGCTAGTTTAAAATATCACATCAGATTATGAATCATCAAAACCAAACACTGATTATGAATCATCAAAACTAAACACTGATTATGAATCATGATTTAGAATCACTGTAAACAAATACTAATTCTGAACCATGGATCCAGAATCACGATTTTGGATCCATATACTAAACGCACCTTAGGATCTAGGATTATGTATGAGATCATAATCATGATCCATCTACGACGTTTGGTTTATGTATTCAGAATCATGATTTAGAACCATTCTCGTTTTATGTGTATTTTTTATGAGAGAAAATACTATAGAGAACCATAAATCATGATTTAAAATCAGGGACGAATATACGAAATAAACTGATTTTGATCGAGTTGACGTATCCCTGCCACGTTTTTGTTACGTATCTTCAACATTAGATTTAACATAAATGATTTTGCCGTTGACCACTGGCCATCTTTTATTAGTGTACTTATGACGTTAAATTATCTTTCAAGGATGCACGCATGCAAATTATTTAGTTTGGAGGACTATACAGTAAACTTAAAAAAAATGTTTTGGGAACTATTATAAACTATTTCTTTTAATGGAGAAATTTCATTCAACAATTAGCTCGATACATACTCTATATAGTTGTAAATGACCACTACATATAAGGGATTAAATCTACTAGTAAACACAAATGAAGTGTAGGAAAAACAAGAGTGCCAAGACTCAATGTAAAAGACCCGCTCGGTACACTAATAATTGAGCATGACAAAAACTTATTTGACAAAACTACTATAATTAATGGATAAAACTAATTGACCGAGACCAAAAAACATAGGCTTAGTTTGGTATTGCTTTTCCCTCCCAAAATCAGCTTATACTTGTAGCAGAAACTGATTTTAATATTTGGTAAATCTACTCAAAAGTGTTTTTTGAAGAATTTTTCAAGAATCTACAGCCAAAATCAGAAAGCAGCCTAAAGACAACTTTAACTTTTAGATTGTGCAGGAATCATCATAGTACAATTAATGAAACTTTCATAATACCCATAATACCCCAAATAAAATTTAAAATTTAAAATATTTCTAATTTAAAATTCAAATTCGTAATATAATATAATATAATAGTAATATAATATAATAGTAATATTGTAACAAATAATATCATAATTATATTAATAACTCTAATATTATTATTTTATCATATAATATGATATTATAATTATATTATAAT
>NW_010357686.1:580883-596367 GCF_000414095.1 Morus notabilis
ATTATTTCAGTTATTATTTTAATAATATTATTATATTCTATATCATAATTATATAATATATTATATAATAATAGTTTTTTTGTATTATATTAAATATAATAATAAATATATATTATATTGTAATTATATATTATTTTATAGTATAATATAATATAGTCTTAATTTTTAACTATCCATAGCAATTTAACGTCATAATTTACCAAACACTATTACATTGATTTTAGAACAAGTACAGCTACTATAATTATAGTTTACCAAACACTTAGTTGCTTTTTGTAACAGCTACTCCATTCTTCAACACAGCTAAAAGTAACTTTTTCAAAATCTACAGCACTACCAAACTAAGCCATAGAGCACTAGGATCACTCACACTATAGGATCAAACCTAGCAGACTAGACCTACTACAACCACCATAAAAGGTTGAGGCGATAACTTTTATTATTACACAATGAAAACACAAACACTAAAACAACGGAATCAACATCTCCTTTATTATATCGAAATAAAAACTGGTCAAGACAAAAGTCTTGAGACACACATATGTCGAGACTGACTTCCATATAAGAGGAGATCAGAATGAATAGTACTATAGTGAAAGAAGAAACTACTAACATACATACCAAATTGAAAGACACACACACTAAGGGAATAGAGATTCCCAAATCGCATTATAACCAGATAAGAGGTCTACCAAAAAAAAGCAACCGGAAACTTGCTAGTAGCCCCCCGAAGCACCACGGAAAGCCACCTAAAGCCCCGCCTCAAGTTCACCCTCTACCAACACACTCACTTGAGATCTGTCGAGACCCCCTAACCAGAGTAGGAAGTCTAATAGCGCGCCCGAAGCGGGGCTACTCCGGCCCTCCCATAAAGTTTAAGCGGCACACACGAAAACCCAAGAGAGAAGCTCATCTATTTTTGTTAACATATCCGCCTCAAATATTATACCCTATTGCTCGAAGAAATCAACAAATCATTTTTGAATATAGAAATTGTATATTAAAAATCTCAGTATGGGACGGAGTACTATATAGAGTACTATAGTACCTATAGTACATTTAATTTCATAGCTTACTTGGACACAATTTACCTAGATATGTTGGGCAATAAAATATTGTCACATGAATAATGTCAACCCTCGACGGCAGGTTGTACTTTCCAACTCCCCATCTCATATGTCTAACTTAAAGATTTGCCTTTCTTTTTCCATTAACTTTTCCCCACACGACAAACAAAAATAAGAAGCACTAAACTTTATTCATTCAAAAAAATTTCTTTAACTTCTGTTTATGTTGTTTTCTGTCCCTAGCACTTGTAGAGACCAGCGTGCTTCTATATATTTATATCTGTATATATAAAATGAAATGTATGTGGCACGCGAAAACAAGTTGCTTCAAAGTTGGACCTACCAAAAGCTGTCTTCTCCTTGAACCCACCATAAAAGCCATACATGATTTTGCCCACCATAACGGTCAAATCATTTGAGGTTGTTATTTTTAGAGCCATGAAAAGTACATCTAGAAAGGAGAGGCATACAAAAGCGAGAGACGATTGTTTATTTCATTTATTTAAGTTTTAAATTTTTAAATTTTTTAATTAAAATTTTTAAAAAATGTCACATTTAATTTTTTTTATTATAATTAAAAATTTTTAAAAAATATGACATCTTTAATTAAATTAAAAACTCAAATTTATAAAGTGAACAAACTCTACAAGTATTAATATTTGATACTTTATTTCTTAGCGTGTGTATATATATATTTATATAATATAAGCGGGTCATATGATTTTTGTTACATTCTTGTCTATTATTATTATTGATTTTTTTTAACGTTTTAGGGTTGAAACCTAATTTTTCTTAAGATAAAGACAGTGAACTTGTTTTCTCTTAGTTAAGTAATAAAGGCATAACTTTTTAGTGAGCCTGATCATATCGTTCTACACAAAAAGTTCATATATGGTTGGTTAAAATTTATCATATGAAAAGTCTCATATGATTTAAGCCAATTTTTTGAATATCCTATAATTGAAAAAAACAAAATTCTAAATATGTTACAATTAGACTTAAAAATATGTATAGTAGATTGAGAATGACAGATGTATGCATACGTTGTATTAGCAAGGAAACCTGTGGGGTTCACGTGATTTTGTATATATATTTTTGAATTGCAAGTCATTTTCTGCGCCTAATTTTTTGTCTCCTGGTTTTTATTGGCCACGTCAACATGAAAATATATGTCGATTTTATCATATGGTACAGGTGATACATATATCTCCATTAACTTCGTTTAAGTCCACAAAATACCGAATGCCATTGCATGTTATACAATGTTCCATGTCACTAAAGTATTGGTGATAGAAAAAAATCAACCGGGGCAAATAATAGAAGGAAGAAGATTTGCTTGAGGTAGTAGACGTTTGGTTCATGAATTCAGAATCATTCTTGATTTACGTGTCTTTTGTGAGAGAAAACACTGTAGCGAACCACAAATCATAATCCGAACCATAGCACGGATCTTTGCTCTAAACGCACACTGTTTTTAAATGTTGCTATTGAACTTATGTATATATTTGTATTTTTGCTGAAACTTAAGTATTTGTGTAATGAACAAATTAAAGGAATGTTGTCCCCATCTTAGTAGTGCTGATAAATTTTATCCACTCAAATCTCAATGAGGTTGTGGATTTCTATATAGTTTTTTTTTTTTGAGTAATTTTGTATCGGATTTGTAGCCAAGAGGTATTTTACACATTTGCACTCTGATCATACTGAACTTATATGGTTTTAACAAATTACTCCATGAATTTTAATTTTAACAAGTAGCCCTTTAATTTGTAAAATTATTATAATTTGTCCCATTAGATCAAATTTTTTATTAGATTTAAAGGATTAAAAATTAGAGAATTAAAAATTTATTTATATTTAAATTGAGATATTGAAATATTTGGTTGAGCGTGCTTTTCCGTCATAATTTAACACAATCAGGAAGCATCTGGTAGTCAAATTTGACGGGAAGAGCTAATCTATTTCTCACATGGGCTGGCAGAACCTTGTTCTTGTACAATAGTTCACGAATGACTCCAATTGGGCCTTGTTTGAGCCCGATCAAGGGAGATATTGGGCCTCATTTTTTCTTCTAATTATGCAAGAAAGTGATGGTAGGAGAAATATCATCCAAAATATACTAGGGAGAAAGAGAGAAATAGGCCAAGACTTGATATAAATTAAAATTAATAGGTTAATAGTTTACATAAGTTAATAAATAGGCTAAATTATTGTTTTCGTCAATAACTTATTTGGTTATGAACCATAACTTGACAAATTGTGGACGGTTTTTGTCAATAACTTGTCTGGCTATGAACCATAACTTGACAAGTTTGTCAATAACTTATCTAGTTATGAACCATAACTTGATAAGTTATGACCTATTAATTTCTATAACTAGGCCAAATTATTGTTTTCGTCCATAACTTATTTGGTTATGAACCATAACTTGACAAGTTGTGGACGGTTTTTGTCAATAACTTGTCTGGCTATGAACCATAACTTGACAAGTTTGTCAATAACTTATCTAATTATGAACCATAACTTGATAAGTTATGACCTATTAATTTCTATAACTAAAAATTAGCTTATATACTTTCTTAAACTTTTTATATTAACCTATTTTCTATTATTTCCGAACAAACTAACTTCGGATTTATGCCATGAATTCCGCCACAGAAAATAAACTAGTCAAATGTCAACAAAACGTAGCATGAATTCGTACAGCAAAGAATTTGTCGTATAAATCAGAGAGCATTTGACAATAAAAAAATTTGTCGTTTCACCGTGGCGTTTTACAATTTGACTATAAAGCATTTTGTAGATCAATGGCAAAACTTGTTGAGTTTTGTTCGTATACGAAGAAGGGCGAAGTTACCCTTTTACTCTAAAGAAGTAATACAAGCCAAAATATTCCAAAAAAGTGATGTGGATGCAATGTCCGGTCGAGTATTATGGGTGTTTGGTAGATGGATTTAAAATTATGATTCTAGATCTTGATTCATAATTAGTGTTTATTTACAGTGATTTTGAATCATGATTCAGAATCAGTGTTTGGTTTGGATGATTCTGAATCATGATTCAAAATTTGATGTGATGTTTTAAATCAGAATCACTCATGATTCTAAAACCGCCCCTCTCTTGATTCAAGATGATTCAAACCTCTGATTCTGAATCATGGTTTCAGAATCATGATTTGAACCTAAAATCATGAATCATGATTGTAATTCCAGAATCATGATTAAAATCATCTTAGTTTGAATTCTCGTACCAAACGAACCATTAATATTTCTCCTGGCGCGGATGTAACCCTGCTACTCACAAAGTGTGGGGTCGACTTGTTAGATTGTCATGTATTTTATGTCATCATATATGCATATTTTTTCTTATTAACTTCGAGACGTATCATGTGAAGCCATAAGGTGGAAAGGTTGTGTTTGTGTCATGGTTTTAAAGCATTTTCCTACCATAGTTTAGGTTTGTGTAAATTATAATACACACGATCAAAACACGACATGTAATATGAATTATTATACATACTTTCGTCTAATTCCGTCTATTTTTAGGTTTTAGTTTTTCATAATCTTCCGATGCGGAGGAAAATGAGTGTAGTCAGAGTAATTTTTTTTTTACTCCTTTATATATATATATATATATATATAGAAATAACTTGCTACTGAATGAAGTCTTTTTTTTTAAAAAAAAAGTGCCAAAGGACTAAATTGACAAAGCGTTCCTTATATTTTATAATGCATAAGTAAAGGGAAGCTCATTGTTGAATATGAATAATCTAACAAACGATAAGCCCCAAAGATCAAAAATAGAAACAAACAACCAAAATTCTAGTGTACAATTCATAGTAAAACTCTACTCAATGGCCGAACCAGCCTTCGACTTCAGTGATGATTTATATTAATTTTCTTTTCGATAGATATTTAATATAAAAGTTATACAAAAATTACAATTAATAAACTATTGATAAAAAGTTGTTAATAAACTCTTCAAAATAAATGAATACGTAATATATAATTAAAGTGAGTTGATGCGATCAAAATTTCAAACCATGGGTGATTGGGTTATGGGTATATAGCAACAGCAAGACTTGAAACCCAAAATGGCATACTCTCAACTCTCGTATATAAGAAAAACATAAAAACGGCAAATGTTGTTAAAAGCCAACCTTCTCTCCTCCTTTCTCCTTTTATCTTATTCCCATTAGGGGCGTAAAAAATCTGACCCTACCCGACATAACGCAGCCTACTTTACCCGAATATTTAGTTTTTTTTCCCGGTTTTAAATAAGGCCAGCCCGAAATTTGCGGGTAGGGGCGCGGGCTGGTCTCTTTTCAACCCACGGTAGACCGACCTGGCCAAAAGCAAATTCCTCCGCCGTTCCTCTTCTTCTCTCTGAGTGTTTCCTCCATCGTCACTTCTTCTTCTTCTCAATTCCTCTGCTCCGCCGTTCCTCTTCTTTTTCATCTCACTTCTTCCGCCGTAGTCTGAAATTTTTAGCTACAATCGTTCAGCCCAGGCCACACAGCCCAGGCCCGCCTAATCGTTCAGGCCCAAACCATGGCTTCTGATGGTATGATAGTAAGATACCAACCAGGCACGCCCAATCGTTCAGGCCCAAACCATGGGTTCTGATGGTATGATAGTAAGATACCAACCACTTATGACTACAAATTTGGAGTTGGTTTACCCAAAGTAACCCGGCTGACCCGAGGTTACCCAAGGTAACCTAATGGTGTACGGGTTCTGGGAGTAAGTGAGCTGCTGCGGCCCACAGTTTTTTCAGCTCAATTCTTGAGGGCCGGCCCAAATCTTACCAAAAAACCGACCCTACCCGGCCGAATTTCACCCTTATTTCCCATAGCCTTTTGCTATTTTCTTTTGGGTAAATGTCAGTCTTTTATCTCTCTTTTGTCTTTTGCAGTCAAATGTTGACTAATTAGCTTTTAGGGTGCGTTTGGTTGCAGTGACGAAATGATAATGATAATGATAATAAGAATGAAATGGAATAGAAATGTACCAGAAATAAATACTAATTCTTTTATTTGGTTGGAGTTATAAAATGAATTTAGAATAAAATGAAATCAATCAGGTTTTGACAAAAATACCCTTGAACCTATGAACAATCTTTAACCAAAAAAGTGAAGCAACAACCCAAATATGAACAAACCATTAGACGCTGTTCTCAACAAGACCCAAATCTAAAAACATAATATATTCCTCAAAAGTATTGTTGAAAGTTTATCACAAACTTAAAAAATCAAGAAGTCCATATTTATAAGAACATATCCAAATATGAAAAAACAACAAATCTAAAAGACCCATCAAATGAAGCAACCTGTTTCTTGTGTTTCTTAGCCTTTGAATTTATTTTATGTTATCAAAAATTTCTTCTTCCATGAACAAGAAGAGCAACGGAAGAAAAAAAACTATGGAAAGATTCAAGCTTGATTGTGAGCTTCAATGTTGATGGTGGAGCACCGAAGGCACTCAAAGCGAGCTCCGATGACGTCTGGCAACTTTGAGAGCTCCAGAATGACGCGATTCTGGCGATCTCTGGCGGCGCTCAAAATGGGCTTCGGCGGTGGATGTGAGTTCCGACGATGTATGGCGGCTTTTGACGTGGGCTTCGGACGTGCTCGGTGGAGATGGAGTCTCGCCGTAACTTCAGGCTGGATCTGATAAAGATATGGATGGGTTTTGATTTTGGAGTAATTTGTTTAGAAGATGAAGAGGGTAGTTGGGGAAAAAAATGAATCCACCAACCTCATAATTGCAATTCCACTCTTAATTGGATGAATGGCATTTTCACCAAAGTGGATGAATTGCCTTTCCATTGGAAAGACTTTTCTGTTATGAATTTCTCAACCAAACATAAGAAACAGACTTTACTAAAAGAATTACATTTCTTTTCGGAGATGTTTGGTTCATGGATTAGAATCATTTTCGATTTACGTGTGTTTTTTGTGAGAGAAAATACTGTAACAAACCATGAATTATGATTCAAATTATGTTATGAATCCTTCTACCAAACGTATCTTTTCTATTACCCCCAACCAAATGTGCCGTTAGGGTAAAGAAGAGTATAAGGGGTTGTTTGGTTGGGTGATTCGTACCCTGATTCGAATCATGGTTCATGGTTCATTACAGTGTTTTCTCTCACAAAAAATACACGTAAATAAAAAATGATTCTAATCTTATGATTCTAATCCATGAATCAAACGTCTCCTAAATTTTCAGTGGGTCCTGACTTACGATAACTGATTTTGAGTGTTGGCAAAATAGGAAAGCTGGAGATATTCAACGGTAAATTTTTTTTATAAAAAAGTCTACGTGGAGACAGCAGCCACTGATTACTTAAAGTGACAGGAACAAAGCTACTTTAACCTAATATTAATCAAGGCTTTTGATTTTTGAAATGATCTCTTCCCTTTTAGATCGAAAATCGATATTTTTATTAAATAAGACCGTTGAACCAACAAAGCCTACTAAACAAACTCAACGCAAATGAAAAATGACAAAAAAAAACAGTAAAAAAAAAACCCTTAAAACCAACCAATAAATCTAAAGTAGCCAGAGTTATTAAAGGTAAAAAAGAGTTCCTAAGAAGAAGTTTATGATGGAGGAAATTTTTTAGCGTTGACGAAGAAACGATAGAAATTGGAAGGGTCATGAAGCAATACTTATGAAGCTCAAATTACCAAAGCATTGTACTAAAATTCAAATTGATAGATGATACTTGTGATGAAAAAAAATGAAAAAACTCTCACTGACGACCAGTGGTACCGGCGTCGCGGCGGCCGGCGGAGTGGGCAACGTGGCGGTATAAGGCCGTTTGTGGCTGATGGTAGAGATCGGTACTCGGTAGAGTTGAGAGCTGGAGCCTGGAGAAGTTGAGGAAGGGAGGGAGCGAGGGAGTGAACGTGAGGGGAATGCAGGTAAACTATGGAGGTGAAAACAAACGAGAGGGATTTTTTTTTGGACCTAAATTGGATTGAAATCTGATTAAGATTAAGGGTGAATTAGTGCCCGTTTAGTTCGCTGATTCGAGTTTTTAATTTGAGTTGAGATGTGTTTTTATGTGAGAGCTTTTTACTGTAGTAAAAAAATTAGATGTGACCATTTCTGAGTGCTTTTTACTGTAATAAAACTTGAATTCTAAAATCGAATCGGTAAAATGAACAAGAGCTTAGTAATTCCACTTGTCATATCATTATTTCAAATAGAATTAATGGCACACATTTTCTCCAACTTATTTAGTAAGTGACAGTTTAGTTCTCAACTTTTTTTTTTGACAAATCGATCCCCAACCTTTTAAAACATGTGCAATCTGATCCTTTCAGTTAAGATCCGTCTAAAAGCTAATGGGAGAAGGCCCCTGACCGCCCACGTGACCCATTAAGTTGGGGTATATGTGTAAAAACACATCCTTGGTCGAATTGTTCATATTGGGGCAAATTGGGGCTCAAGACGATGTCGACGATGGTGTTGGGGAAGATGGGGAGGGCTGGTGAAGCTCGGGGCCACCGGCGAGGGCTCTCACTTTGGGTTGATGCACCACTCTCTGAAAAACGGCACTGAACACGTGAATGGAGGGAAAAACGACGCTGAACAGAGGTGAGTGCCATTGCCGCTATCATGAGTTTGAGTTTTTTCTCCTCATCGGGCACCATTGTCGCTGCACATATTTTGGCGCTGCACAGCTTCAGACGCATACAACGATGGAGATACTTTCGGTAGTAGTGGAGGAGATGAGGATGGGTTACGATGGCTGCCGTGGCTGGTGCGAACGTCATCACTGTTGCGTTGGTTATCTTCTTCGCCCCGACTTTTGCCTCCTTGAGCCTGCTCGTCGATGTTCGTGATGTGGGCACAATTTTGGGCTCACTTTTGGTAGTTCGTTGGGCGAGATTGATCTGAGTTCGTCAAAATTTTGGATGTTTTCGTTGGTTCGATTGAGAGATTAATGAATGTGATGACCCTCCTTGGAGGCCGCCACTATAGCTGAAATTAACTTGTACTTACTGGGATTTCTTAAAATTCGCGGAACATTTTTTTTTTTTTTTAAAATATAAGAAGGAATAATTTCATAACTTGTAACAATAATTTCAAAAGAATGAATCACTAAATTTCTTAAAGCTTTTCTTAATTTCAACTAAGATAAAACCTTCTAGAAATATCATTCAAACTGAGCAGCGTTTGAACTCTTGTTTCAAATACTCTTTAAAAGTCTTTCTAAAACTAACCAATTCAATCGGGCCATCTAATTTGATTTTAAAACGGATTTCGTGAGAAATCTTAAATTCAAGTACATCTTAAAGTCCTTTTAAAATCAATCATTTAAATCGTCATGTTTAAAATTCATTTATTTGTTGCATGCACTATTGCAACGTTCTAAAACTTAAATACTCAAGTCTAGGGTTGTTAGCTACAACCTCCATTTTCTTAACATACATATGTACATATACTTTCAAACATACATGCTTGAAACCTTTGAATCATATATACATATACATGATTTTACTTAAACTTACTGCGGAAGATTTAAGTGTGAGCGGTATCCATTCCCATCTCCACCATTCGTCCGCCGCTCGCCATTGCCCTTCAAGAATTGCTGATAGGTTTCTTACTTACAACATGAACATATCTGATTGAGCTTTCGCTTAGCAAGTAGGAACTATCTCTCACAAAATAATTGTAAGTACACATGAATAAATATGCATGAGCTGATTATGCTTAATTATGATGTCTTATCATAGTTTTATTATCTTATCTTATCTTTCTTATTGATGGGCATGAGTGCTCGTACTACTTGCACGCAATCATCGGGACGTGAGGGTTTGTAAGGTCCTCCATGACACCGTGATTATAACTGAACTGAATGCCTCCCTCTCAGAGGACATTATTATTTTTTTTTCTTCTCCCTTGGGAGCCTGAGTCACCTCCCTCTCAGAGGCTAGTATGGCACTCAATTGAGATTATTTTTATAAGTTCTTCTTGACTTATTAAGGTGTATGAAATATGACATAGCATAGCATACTATAACATGTAATGTACTCAAACACATATAATTAGTGTGCACTACTTAAGTGTATGCAGCATGACATAGCATCGCATACAATATTGAAAGCATAAACATGCATATATAACATGTGTAACTTTTTCTTTAAAATCTATTCATACTATAGGCGAGATTCCTACTTACTTGATTTACAGTGCTGGAATCCACTTTTCACCAAACATCCTATTCTCTTACTTGCTTACTTCTGAAAATGAACACCCATTGAGAGTGTGAGATTATCTATCGTGTGCTACTCTATTTTAGCATCTTATGAAGGAAATCTAGCCCTTTACTTAAGGCATGTATTCCATTCCTTTACTGAAGGATAATTTACTATAAGGATCAATTTATTAAATCCTCAAAATCTTATTTTCCTTAATTGCCCTTAACATACTTATGTTATGTTAAAAATCAATTACCCAATCTAGTAACTTATTCTCCATAATTTACCTAATGGGACTTATTATGCTATTATGGCCCAATTCGGCCTAGAACTTATTTATGGCATTGTAACTCTTAGGCCGTTGAAATTTAAACTAAAACAGGGTCTCTCGAATGAATGCGGGCGTTGGACCGACATCCAATCTCTGAAATCTAAGGACCTATCGTATTGGGCTCGTTGGCGCCCGTCGGGATGATTTGCTTGATAAACCATTAAGTTCTTTAAAAGAAAGCATTTTTTTTTGAAAACTTTCTTTACGAATACTTACGTTAAAACGAGGTTTAACACCATAGTATTTTATTGAAATCACCTCTCGGGTTCTTTGATAACTTTTTGTTAAAAACTAACACTGTGTTAGTTTGTTTTGTTAAAACTGTGCAGTTTCTAAAATCTGTGTTTTACTACATCTTAGGGTCGGATTTTGAAAATCTGTTCTTCACGACAATTTTTTGTCTCGTCGAGATCTAAAACTGAAATTCAGCCTCTAAAGGCCTCGTTTGGCTGAAAACAGTGGCTGCTGTTTTTTTTTTGTTTACCTAGAATGCTGTAGCATTTTAAAAATGCTGTAGGAATGCTGTAGCAATTCTCTTTTTTTTTTTCGAGATTGTGTTGGACAACCTGAACCGTTTTTGTAAAATGGTTTTAAACTTGCTTTTAGAGTTAAGATTGAGTTTTGTTACAATAATAGAAAACGTTCAAAACATCAAGAACTATAAGTTCACGCTTTGAAATGCTGAAAAATCCCGCTCTAGGGTCCTCATTTTCGTGTTCAAAGTAACCAAAAAATTTTACCTCTAACCTTAAAATAGGCAAACTTAAACCAACAATAAGCATACCACATAATGATAATCAAACTAACCTCAAAACTCACAAAACTAACTTAAAACTCACACACCCTTATTACAACTTATTTCCTTGATAATCACAAATTACATCAATGGATTCTCAAACTTAAACTTTACTAGGAAGGAAAATAGAAGAGAAAGGTTTTAGAGTTTATACCATTGAGGAAAGAAAATCCTTGGTTAAACTCCTCCTAGAACACTTTGGTCCTCCTTCTCCCTCTAAGGTTTGTTAATAGAAGAGTATAAGAAAATTTGAAAAGAATATTTCTACATCTCAAACTTTACTAGAACATAGGAAAGAGAGGTTTAGAGTTCATACCCTTGTAGAGATGCTTGATTAGACTCCTCCTAAAACCCTTTGATCTCCTTCTTCTTCTTCTATTTTTTTTTGCTAGTGGCTTAAGGTTAGGAGAATGAGAGAAAATTTTTGAGAGGAAATGGGTGCAGGGTGGCCAATTTTGGTGTGTGGAAAATGAGAGAAAATGTGTAAAATGGCTAACCTAATGCTTGCACTAATGGTCTAACATTTATAGGCCTTGCTTGATCTCTTCTTAGTTCTTAATTAAGCCTATCAAGCTAGCTTAATTAGTTAAATTTTGGGTTAATTCCCCTTACTTTGGGCTGGCCGATTGTGTGCTTCAAGAGGGAAGTGAAGTAAGCATCCTTGTCAAATAGTTGATTTAACTCAATCTCATCATGAAATCCTCTAGCACACTCCATTAGCCAAAATTTGGCTATAATTCCCTAAGCTTGGCCGGCCAAGTGACGAAAGAGAGGGAAAAATGTAACCTACCCCCATCACATCACATCTCATCCAACCAAACTTAACCCACTCTTGTACTTTTATCTCATCTCTTAAGTTTCTCTTGAATTAGATAAAATTATACTGACTGTAAGGAAGTACTTAGCCGACAGGAAATTCTAGTTTCTGACGGTTCCTTTTCTACTGCTTGTTTACAATTCAATGTTAAATCCTCGACTACTTTGATATCCCATTAAACTCTTACTCGCGTAATATCTTGAACTGTTTCAAGTCTTGAAATTAATTCTAGACTGAACAAATTCTAAATTTAACTTTTCTGCATTATATTCCGAGAATGACATTGTTTCTGACGGTGTCAACTCCCGAGCTCACATTATACCCTTCTACTATAGGTATTTATCCTATGACTTTAACCTAGCTGTCTGGCAATTAAGGATTTTCTCTTCTTTTAAGATGTCAGAGCGTTTTTTTATACGCTGCTAGCATCGTGTTGTGCTTGGAGATTCTTGAAATTAAGATTCTCAAATTATATTTGTACTAAAAATTCTTCCGTCTTAGATTGCGGCGATAATTTATCAATCGAATTTACTCGATCGTAAACATGAACTTAACATGAAATCTACTACAGAATTTAGGAATACAGATATTAATTCCATAAATCCTTCAATCACAAATATAACATAATATTTTCTAGGAAAATCCTTGGCTTAAATACATAAATTGTATTATTTAAGGTTTGAAATTTTCTTAGTTATTACAATGAATCTCTTCAAGAAAAACATCAATTGTGGACTGTTATGGCTTTGAAATCAAGGGGTGTCGACCTCAATTCCAAAATCGAGCTTGTTTGGTGAGTGTAGATATGGGTTTGTTCATTGTTTTAGTTAGCTTTATTGTATTCGTATGTTGATAAGTATGAGTGACTGTAATGATGGTGGTGATGAGAAGAATTATGGTGGTGCTTGGAAAATGATGGTGGTGGAAATGGTGAACAGTGGAAGTTGGGTTGATGCTGGTTGTTTGGCCTTCGTGACGGTGGCCGTACTAGTGGTGGTGGTTTGGTGAAGATGATGTTGGGTGATGAATTTGTTTTCTTTTTGGGTATTTTAGTCATTTTAGTGAAAAGGATGGCCACATGATGGGTCAGGTGCATTCTTCCGTTAATTTTTGGACAGATCTTGAAAAAAATGACTAAATTGTACCTATTTTAAAAGGTTGGGAATCAATTTATTAAAAAAATTGAAGACAACTGTCACTTACTAAATAGATCATGGACTATTTGTGCCAATAAGCTTTTTAAATAAATAAACGTAAAAGAAAAGGAAAAAAAATAATCAATAAATTGAACGAGACCATTTTCTTAAATGTTTTATGCGCGGTATTTAGCTAAATTTCTCGTGATATGTACGTCTTGAGGCGAAACAAAGACAGGCTTCGTCTTCACACTGGTTTTTGTCACAGAAAATTCTCAACCATAGCCAATCTTGAGCTTGATGGAACAACAACTTCAGACTACATTACTTGGGTTGGGAAAAGTGCGAACCCAATACCTCTTTTGCATCAAACCTTGCAGAGAAGCGCAAGAACAGGTTCCACCATGGAAGGTAAAGCCTGCCATGCGCAGATTATCACTATTGGCTTGCGAGCAGACACCTTAACGTCAAACATGCTTATTAACATGTATTCGAAATGCGATTTGGTTAGTTGTGCTCGCAAAGTGTTCGACGAAATGCCTGAACGGAGTTTGGTATCGTGGAATACTATGATTGGGTCGCTTACTCGGGATGGGGAGGAGAGAGAAGCTCTTGGTTTGTTTTTGGAGATGCAAAGAGAGGGAAACTCTTTGAGTGAGTTCACTGTTTCGAGTGTTCTTTGCGCTTGTGCCGGGAAATTCGCGATTTTTGAGTGCAAACAGTTGCATGCTTTTGCTATTAAGATGGCAATGGATTCGAATGTTTTTGTGGGTACTGCATTGCTCGATGTTTATGCTAAGTGCGGTTTTATAAAGGAAGCGAGCTTTGTTTTCGAGTGTATGCGGGAAAAGAGTGTTGTTACGTGGAGTTCGATGGCGGCAGGTTATGTGCAGAATACTTGTTACGAGGAAGCTTTGATGTTGTTTGGCAAATCTCGGATTATGGGACTGGAAGTGGATCCTTTTATGATTTCATCTACTGTTTGTGCCTGTGCAGCTCTTGCATCGCTGATTGAAGGGAATCAGGTTCACGCTGTGTTGTGTAAAACAGGATTCGGTTCAAACATATTTGTTGCTTCCTCGCTTGTAGACATGTACGCAAAATGTGGCAGCATTGAAGTAGCCTACGCCGTGTTTCGGTGCATGGAAGAAAGGAATATTGTTCTGTGGAATGCAATGATTTCGGGTTTTGCTAGACATGCTCATTCCCTTGAGGTAATGATATTGTTTGAGAAGATGCAACAGATGGGTATGCTCCCAAATGAAGTAACTTATATTTCTGTGTTGTCTGCGTGCAGTTATATGGGCTTGGTTGAAAAGGGAAGGAAATATTTTGAACTCATGACAACCGAACACAATGTGTCGCCCAATGCCGCGCACTATTCATCCATGGTTGATATTCTCGGGCGGGCAGGGCTGATTGTTGAAGCTCATAATTTGATAGAGACCATGCCATTTGATACTACAGCTTGCATGTGGGGTTCACTCTTGGCTGCCTGTAGAATCCATGGGAATCTTCACTTGGCTGAAATAGCCGCCGAACATTTGTTTGAGTTGGAACCTGATAACGCAGGGAACCACGTTTTGCTTTCAAACATTTATGCAGCAAACAAAAAGTGGGAGGAAGTTGCAAGGACAAGGAAGGTTCTCAAAGACAGCCAGGCGAAGAAGGAGAGGGGTAAAAGTTGGATTGAAATAAAGAACAAGGTTCACTCGTTTATGGTTGGAGAGAGAAATCATCCGAGAATTTCCGAGATTTACTTGAAGCTGGACGATTTGGTTGAAGAGTTGAGGAAGCTAGGATACTTGGCAAACACTGAGGATGACCTGCATAATGTTGAAGAGAGTAGAAAGCGGGAACTATTGAGGCACCATGGCGAGAAGCTTGCGGTTACTTTCGGGCTGATGTGTTTGCCTCCCAATGCTCCTATTAGAATCATGAAGAATCTTAGGATCTGTGGGGATTGTCACTCTTTTATGAAGCTCACATCAAGTTTTACAGGGAGGGAGATCATTGTAAGGGACACAAATCGATTTCACCATTTTAAGAATGGATGTTGTTCTTGCCGGGATTTCTGGTGAAAGTTCTGGTTCATTTTTCTTTTATTATTATCATAGGGAAAG
>NW_010357686.1:596389-598839 GCF_000414095.1 Morus notabilis
AACTCAAATGCAAAACATGCATAATTGAGCTCCAAAATAGTTTCTTTCGTGCGCAACTGCATTGTTTTCATTAGGACACATTGGAAGCCAAAGTTTGCACTTTTCAAAAGATAAAATTTATGGATCAAATGAACAGATATGTTTTAAGTCCCTTCTTTTCCTTTCCATTCAGTAAAAAATAATTTTAAGTCGTAAAATTTTGAATAGCATAAATGTAAAGATAGAAAAAAAAAAAGAAAAAGAAGAAGATGGTAGTTACGTAACTAGAGGGTTTGAGGACATGTCTCTCTGTTTTAGGATAAGCAGGAGATTATTAAGAATCTTGTCCATAAAGCATATGATGTTATATGAATATCTTATTATTAATAAAATTAAGGGATTTTTTAATTATTTTATGTGCATGTATTATTAAATACTTAATGAACATAATTGAAAATATTATGATTATTTATGTGATTTTAAATATTGTATATAAGTATTATTTCAAAGGATGTATTTAAGAATAATAATCAAAATATGTACGTAATAAATATAATCAAAATTCAAGAATCTTTAACTAAAAATATTACTAATACAGGTCATTCCCAATAAAGATAGAACTATCTTATTCGTATGGTTAATATTGAGAGATATTAGATGAGTGTATTTTACATAATGAGATTAATTATGTAGGAAGGGATAAAACACAATTTGAACTTTTAATAATTTTCGTTAAGTATAGAAATTCAAATTGAGTTTATCGATAGTCATATAAACACATATTTGCGTTTCTACTGTTCACTCAACTCCAAATTTTATATCAATTTTATTTTTTCCTTTTTTTTAATTTGTAAAAAGGAATATATATAAAATATTCTTGTTTGTGTTAGAAATGATGTAATGGATTGAAGATGAATTTACTGTTTTAAGTGAAAGTTACACTATTTTAGTGTAAAAGTTATGCTATGTTAATATTAAGGATTTGTTTGGTACGAGAATTTAAACCATGGTGATTCCAATTATGATTCTGGAACTAGAACCATGATTCATGATTTTGGGTTCAAATCATGATTCAGAATCAGGGGTTTGAATCACCTTGAATCAAGAGGAGGTGGTTTTAGAATCATGAGTGATTCTGGTTTACAACATCACATCAGATTCCGAATCATGATTCAGAATCATCCAAACCAAACACTGATTCAGAATCACTGTAAACAAACACTGAACAGAAAAATTCAAACTGTGTGACTTAAATTGTAGTTTGAATTGGCCTTTAGACGTGCAGTTAAAATTTTAATCTGAATAGGAAATAAAATTCGAATGTGTGTTTAATAAGTGTGAAAAACAGAGAGATTGGACACTTTTTTATTGTTGAAAATGGTTTAGACGGTTGAACTTTAAAGGTATGTTTGGTAGGAGGGAGAGATGGAGGAAAGGAGAGCCAAAATCTCTTGTTTGGTTGGAGAGAGACTCTCTCCACCTGGACCCACGATTTTGCATCCCTCCTCTAATGGAAGGATCCATACAATCTACCCATTAAAGATTAAAAAATGTCATTTTATCCTTAAAATGCTTAGTATGAAATTGATAAAAAATGACAAAAAAGTAATTAAATAAACCTTCATTCATTTATCTTTTTAACTCTATCTCCCCTACTAAACAACACATTACCATAATCATCTCATCCCTCACAAAGGATTAAATTACTATGTAATCATGGATTGTGTGCTTCTTTGTAGGTACCTAAAGGTCTTGAAATGAGAATTTGTACGATGGCACGAGGAGAGAAGGGAGTAATATACGTGAAGAGTCAGTACTTAACTCACTCTCCTTTCATGCCTGAAGTAGAAGGCTTGGAAGAAGTGCACATTGATGTGGAGCTTATTCACTTTGTTCAGGTGTGTGAATCTGCTGCAAATTCGTGTTTCTTGTTCCACCATTTTAATCCGAGTTTCTAAGATTTCTGCTGCCAAAACATGATATTCTTTAACTTGAAAATTTACTCAATTTGTGGTTGTTTAGAGAAGAAAAAAAGTTTTTGATTCTATAGTCCCTTTGATCATTTATGGCCTGTTTGGGTTATAGGTTTGGACATAAAGTCAAATTTGTTTTAATTTTTATGAGAAAGCACTCTAGTAGAAAAGGTTTGAACCAAAACTTTTTCTTTATGATTCAAACATATGAAACAAACATGGGTTTAGTCTTGCTAACGCAATATAATTAGTTTCAATAGTGTGGAGTATTTGGCATCGTATTATGACTTCGAAGTTTAATTAGTCTCCAAACTGACATCACAGATGCTACATGAACCCGATTTACCTTAAACTATAAGCCTTATTGAAACAAAAGTTAAGCCTATGCTTAACCTTGATGTTAGTGCTAGCAGGTAATTGCTATTTAATTTGGAACTTGCAAAGAAATGTAGGGCCCATTTAGTTCGCTGATTCGAGTTGAGATGTGACTTTATGTGA
>NW_010357687.1:0-723 GCF_000414095.1 Morus notabilis
GTGATGTTGCCACGGCCTTGCCTTGGAGAGAGCATTGGGACGTTGGGGAACCTCAGAATATCGGTCATGTCGGTGATTCTCGAATGCACGGTCCCCAAGAATGGAGTCTCGTCGTGCCCGCGTGATGATACCACGGCCATGCCTTGGAGAGGGTGGGAATGTTGGGAATTCTCGAAAGCTCAGATTGTTAGTATTATTATTATTATTATTATTATTCATTGTGCCCACTGATACCACGGCTTGCTAGGCCCTGGAGAGCGTGGGCACGTCGGGAATCCTCGGTTGCCCCGGTCCAAAGAGATGAGCCTCGTTGTGCCCACGTGATGATGCCACGACCTTGCCCTGGAGAGAGCGTTGGAACGTTGGGGAACCTCGGAAGATTGGTTATGCCGGTGATTCTCGAATGCTCGGTCCCTAAGAATGGACTCTCCTCATTCCCACGTGATGATACCACGGCCATGCCCAGGAGAGCGTGGGAATGTCGAGAACTCTCGAAAGCTCAGATTATTAGTATTATTATTATTATTATTGTTATTATTCTTTGTGCCCACGTGATGATTCCACGGCTAGTTAGGCCCTGGAGAGCATGGTCCCGTCGGGAGTCCTCGGTTGCCCCGGTCTAAAGAGATGAGCGTTGTTGTGCCCACGTGACGCTGCCACGGCCTTGCCCTGGTGAGAGCGTTGGGACATTGGGGAACCTCAGAAGATCGGTCATGTTGGTGA